>NW_017680328.1:0-7538 GCF_001879085.1 Nicotiana attenuata | reverse complement strand
AAGAGTTCCTCTTTGACCTTTTCACTTGAGGTGTTCCTTCATGAGCCACTTGTAGAGTGTCCCATATTTCCTTAGCAGTTGTACAGCTTTGAATCCTGCTGTACTCATCTGGTCCTAGACCACACACTAGCCACTTCTTGGCTTTAGCATTTTTCTCCCATTTCTTCAGATCCTCAGCAGTACAATCAGCCCTTGTTTTTGGCACATCAATTCCTTCTGCATTCTTCTTAGTGGTAGCTAGGGGACCATCAGTAATTATATCCCAAAGTTCATAGTCTTCCCCTATGATATGATCTCTCATTCTGTTCTTCCACCAAGAGTAATACAAACCATTGAAAAGTGGAGGTCTGGCAGTGAATTGCCCTTCCTAGTTCCCAGGTGGTTCACTCATTTTTGATCTTCTCCTAAGGTGTTAGCCTCTTCAAGGATAACCCGCTCTGATACCAATTGATATTTTAGACGTCAATACCACACAAGAGGGAGGGGGGGGGGTGATTTGTGTGGTACCTAATTTTCGCACTAGAAGAACCTGGTTCTTCTAGGTGTTCTAACTTCTACTGTTTGCGGAATTAAAATACAGAAATAAAGAACACAGAGATTTTTACGTGGAAAACACCTGGCTCAAAAGGTGAAAAAAATCACGACCTACTACTCAGTAGGATTTTCCCAAACTTCCATTAAACTTCAATGAGCCAAAAACAGCATTTACAAAACTCTTTGTAAACCTAAGGATTAACTCTAATCCAGTGTAGCACACATCCTCAACTGTTGCGACACCTTCAAGTTAACTCTAACTTGAATACTCAATGCACCTAATACAATTGCTTCTAAGAAAGCTGGAAAGGTACAATGTTAAAACACCTACTACAATTGAACTAGAAATAAAGAAAGACACAATGGAATTGGTTCTTCACACTTAGTTCTTGTAGCTTCAGATTTGCACACTTGTATCACACCCAAATTGCTTGCAACAATCGCTTAGCTCTTTTGCTCTCAATTTGGTTTAACTTCAGCTTATGTGCAATCACCTGTAAAAGAGAACAATCGTTATATTTATAGAGTTAGTAATCAGAGTTTGATAAGAACTCGAATTGTGGATCCTTTGACAATTCGAGTCCAAGAACAACTCTAACTCCTAATCCATATTCTTGATCCGGATGTAATTCTCTTTTCATAAGGAGACTTCAACTCCTTATCCTATATGCAATCTTTTCGATCAGTTCAGAAGATATTCATCAAGATATTGCTGCTTGATCTCAAGGACTTATCTTCTTCACGTGCATCTCATGTGTATGGGCCATAACGTGTCTCCTTAGATGAACCTGGTCCTTTACTGAGTTCGTTTGTCATTCTTCAAAACTTCAACTGATCTTGGGCCAACAGTTAGCTTATTTACCTTATTTGCAAGAACTACGCTTGGTCTGATTCATGCGGAATCGTGATACGTAGGCAATCTCCATAGGATTCGACCGTAGCCCTAAGAAAAAAATACGGGGGAAGGAAATAAAAGAAAAACAAGAGTGGAAAAGAAACACAAAAAGAGAAAGGCCAGAAAGAAAAGAAAAATGGAGAGGAAAGAAAAATCAAAATGAGAGAAAACCAGAAAGCAAAAGCAAGAAAGCAGAAATCAAAAGAAAAGAAACGGGAAGAAAAGCCGGGATGACGCATGCAACCGTGGCAAACATGTAGACACTCATAGGTGCATCACACCCCAATGTGCGGTTACCTATCTGTTACTTGTCTCAAACTAACCGTTGTTGCTATCAATTCCAGCTTAGGCATTTAGAAACGGTGGTTGGTTTATGGTAAGCTGGCATCGCATCGATATTTGACCAGATCAAAAGGAAGTACAGAAATGTCGTCTGAAATGACTCTGCCACCAGTTCTCATCACCGAAGACAGCCCCATCTCAGGGATCCCGGCCTCCGAGTCTGCCACAGCTGAAGAGAACATGATCTTACATCTTAGGGTCATGGAGATGTGGGATGCGTGGACTAATGGAAGGGAGCCTCCAAGTGCCATACCCGGATTCCCCGAGTTGTTTCCTAGAACAGGGGGTACCTCTAACATCCCCATCAGTCATCCAAATACTCCACTGGGACAACCTACCATACTCGCTCACTTTGTAGGAACACCTTCTGAGGTCCGCCCCAGGTGTTCACATCTGGAGTAACTCCCAATATCTTTACCGCTCCACCATGCTCTGCCACAACACAACCTTCACTTCCAAGGCCCGCTTTTGATCCCTCGGCCTTCACTTTCCAAAATCTTATCTTTCAGGTGGATCCTCCTCAGTACCCCACATGTACCTATACTCAACCACCTCCATTCGAGCTCACACCCGGACAGGATAAAACTCCTAAAGCTCCCGAACAGGATGAAATGGCAAAAAGGATGAGAAGCCTGGAGCAGAGCCTAAAAAGCATGCAGGGCTTGAGTGGGCAGAAGAGTGTGTCATATACTGATCTGTGCATGTTCCCTCACGTGCATCTGCTTATGGGATTCAAAACTCCGAAGTTTGAGAAATACGATGGGCATGGCGACCCCATTGCTCACCTTAAGAAGTACTGCAATCAATTACGCGGTGCCGGCGGAAACGAGGAGTTGTTAATGGCTTACTTTGGAGAAAGCTTTGGTAGGCATCGCCTCGGAATGGTATATGGATCAAGACGTCTCCCGATGGCACATTTGGGATGACCTTGCCAGAGATTTTGTGAGACAGTTTCAATACAACATCGACATTGCGCCAGACAGGAACTCTTTGGCGAATTTGAAGAAGAAGCCCTCAGAAAGTTTCAGGGAATATGCTATTAAGTGGCGTGAGCAAGCGTTGAGGGTGAAACCTCCAATGGATGAGGTGGAAATGGTCACCGTATTTCTTCAGGCCCAGGAAGGAGATTATTTCCAGAACATGATGTCGGCCATGGGCAAAACTTTTGCAGAGGCGATTAAGATTGGGGAAATGGTAGAGAATGGTCAGAAAACGGGCAGAATCTTGAGCCAGTCAGCCATTAGAGCAACCTCCCAAGCCATTCAAAGCAGGTCTGGAGGGATGGCCAAGGGTAAACAGAAAGAAGAAACGGTTATGGAGGCATCAGGGGCAAGAAGACACCGGGCCCCTAGACCCATCTTCTCTGAAAGAACCCCTCAGCATTACTACCCTCACCATGACATGGCTTATGCTCCTCAACCGTATGAGGTCATGAATGCTCAACCCTTTGCTCGGCCGCAGCCACATGCCAAGAGAAACCAAGCTCCATTTCAAAGAAATCAGCCTCCTCACCAAAACCACTATAACCCCCGTACTCCCCAGAATAACTTCCGTCCTCAGGAACCACCCAGGAGACCAAACTTTACACCAATCGGTGAACCATACTCCAGTTTGTTCCCGAAGCTTGTTCAAATGAATTTGCTGCAGCCGGTCCCTCAGAACAGACAAAACCCGGCATCGCCTGCCTACAGAGCTGGTGTCAGGTGTGCATACCATTCAGGGGCAGAAGGCCATCATACAAATGACTGTTGGACCCTGAAACAAGCGGTGGAAAACTTAATAGAGCAAGGAAAAATAGTACTGAGGGATGAGGATATCCCAAATGTGACCAATAATCCACTGCCAACCCACAATAACGGGCCGGTGATCGGGATGATCTGTGAAGACAGAGAATTTGATCCAGCATTAAAAGCTATAATTGCTATCGCTGATGCAGAAAGAAAGCCAAAGGTGGCCCCGAAGCAAGAGAAAGGGGAAAAGAAGAGCAAAATCACCAAGACAGAACCAGAAAAGAAAGCTGATTTGAAAAAAGGAACACAAATGTACGTACCCAAGCAAGCCTATATGGTGCGGGGGACAATCAAACCACCTTGGCTGAGTGAGCCAGTGGTTATTGGACGCGTACCACAGAAGCCTATGACGAGCCCTGCTGCGGTACCATGGAATTATCATCAAACGGTGGTTACGTACAAGGGTAAAGAGATCTTGGGTGAGCTGCTAAAAAACCCCCTTGTTGAGAAATATTCAAATGTAGAGGAGGTAAACAATGCCACCAGAAGGCATTTCCCGCCTAAAAAGCCTGCGAGTGCTGGGGAAGCAGAAGTGTTCTTTCAAAAAATTAAAATGGCTGATTATGAGGTGGTACATTTGTATGAAACTTTTGTCAAGCCTAAGTACAGTAAAGAGGAAGATGATGAGGTTTTCACGGCTGAAGAAAGTGAGGAAATACGTGGGACAATGAAGAAAATGCTCTATGAAACCCACATGGTCCAGCCGGGAGAGGGCACTAGCACCGCTGAGGTGTTATACATGGGACCAAGCGCCAAGCTTCAAAACTGGAAGGCTGCGCCATTCCCAATCAGGCGGGAGTCTTGGTAGACCTGTCCTGCCACTTTTTCTGCATCCCGAGTTATTCCAGGGTGTAACTCGGATGTTTCTTTAGTTTCTTGTCTTTAAGTTCCCGAATGTGAACCCTGTTATCTTCAAAATTCCAAGAAATGAAATCAATATTTCATCGTTCATTTTTCTTTATTCTTTCTGATTTTGCTATTTTCTCTCCTTCATTTCTTCTCTTCAATTTTAATAATGCAACTTTAAATAACATGACATGCTTGCGGACTTCATGCCTTGATCCCAAAACGCTGTCAGATTTTCGAAGTAATGAATCAAGAGTCGAAATGCAAAGAAGGTAACCTTCAGGAAATAAAACCAAGAATTGGAACAATTGAAGGAAAATTTGTTCGCGAGTTGGAAAGGTCCATACATTACAACAAAAGAGTGTGCTATACTCAGGGCACATCCGGGCAGTTGTACCAACAAAGAATGGCCCGCGCCTATAACAAGAAAGCGCGTCCCAGGAATTTTGAAGTGGGACAACTCGTGTTACGACGCATTCTCCCTCATCACCAGGAAGCAAAAGGAAAATTCGCTCCTAATTGGAAGGGTCCATACATCATCCGGAAAATATTGTCGAGAGGAGCATTGTATTTGGGAGATATCGAAGGAAATGATCCCGAAACAGTCGTGAATGCGGATGCAGTGAAAAGGTACTATGTCCAGGCTCTCTGCGGTGTTGGTTTTTGTGCAATTGAGATGACGAAGGCTTTTCTTCTCACTATCCAAACACTATCAACCCTTCGCAAACCCATTTGAGCCGGTTACTCTTCTTTTGATTACCCTCTTTGGAACCCGGAAGTATTATCGAAAAAAAGGAAAAAAAGGAAAAAGGAAAAAAGAAAAAAAGAAAAAAAAAGAAAAAGAAAAAATGAAAAAAGAAAATGGAAAAAAAGAAAGCAAAAAAAAGAAAAGAAAAAGAAAAAAAATAATATGAAAAAAAAGAAAAAGAAAAAGAAAAGAAAAGAAAATATGATGAAAAGAAAAAGAAAAAGAAAACAAAAACAAAAACAACAAAACCAAATGTTTTCCCTGAACTACGTCTGACTTGATTCCGAAAGGATACGTACCTCTCTCTGGGGTTCAGTCATACCAAAAGAAAAATCCCAATTCCACCAAAAGTTGAAACTGGGGCATATGATATAATGGTTCGACCGTGAGTCCACCAAAATGGTTCCAAAGTTGTACTTCCGTCCAAAATTCTTTTTACCCAAAACCTTGTCCAAGTCTTTCTAATCAATTGGCAAAGGCATGGGAATTGAAAACAACATTGCTGGGATCTGATAAAGTCCAAATTGAGAGAAATAAAATGAGAGAGTCTTATCGGTGAAAATCTTCGGGCACCATAAGGCGACGGTGAGTAGAGAATTTGAAAATGAGAGAGTCCGTTTGGTAAAAACTCGTAAAGAGCACTATCGGGCGACGGTGAGAAGAGAAATGAGAGAGGTCGATTAGCGAAAACCCGCAAAGGGCGCTGTCGGCCGAAAAGAAGACACCTCACCACTAAAAGAGTCCTGGCAAGGTTCTTTGGTTTTGAAATACGGATCAATGGGTTCACGAGAAGCTGGAAAGTTTGTGTGGGTCGGGCATCCAGTCCAAGAAGCATGTCATGTCCATTTGAAGCCAGTATGCACCCCCAGATAAGTCCTTCTTTTCCCCCGAAAGGGACGCTTCTCTTTAAACTCATATGCTTGTCTTTTTCATACTTCTTCTTTGAATCCCTTTCGGTTTAACTCTGATTTTGGGACTGTTACAAAGAAAAGGTGGCAGGACTGTTTTTATAGGGCTGCGCTTGGCAAAAGCCAAAGAAAATACCCAGCCTGAGCGGGTGCGTCAGACCAATCCCGACTGGCCATGGTGGTTGATGCTTTCAAAGCAAAGACATTGGAAAGGAAAGAAAGTCAAAGACAAAGGTCCTAAGAGCAGAATAAAGTGAAAAGGCCAGAGCCCACACGGGCGAGTCATCATGAAATCCCAAAAGTTGAGTCCTGTCGGTTTGAAAGAGAGAAGAATCTTCAAAACCAGCAAGCAACAGGGTTCTCAACAGAAGCTAGGCTGGGATCAAGCAATCAAGGCCACAAAACCAACCACCGTTTCAAACTAACAATTGTTCTTTGTTTGAAAATTGAAACAGGTGCGACCCAGGCAACCGCACAAAAGCAGGTGCAGCCAAAAGAAAAGAAACGCGCAAATGCTGAAACAGCTTTGCAGCAAATAATCAATGCAAAAGGGAAGTTTCCTCCAAGTTCTTTCCTGCATCTTATCAAAAAATTAAAAAAAAAAAGAAGAAAGAAGAGAAAAAAGAGATAATCAAAGAATCCCCAAAAAGGATAGTGTAGACTTCCCAATATCAACCTGTTACTTGGTTTAGCCAACATTAGGGCTCCAACCCCTGAGTTGAGCGTTTTTCCTTTTAGCCAACATTAGGGCTCCAACCCCTGAGTTGAGCGTTTTTCCTTTTAGCCAACATTAGGGCTCCAACCCCTGAGTTGAGCATTTTTCCCTTTAGCCAACATTAGGGCTCCAACCCCTGAGTTGAGCGTTTCTCCCTTTAGCCAACATTAGGGCTCCAACCCCTGAGTTGAGCGTTTTTCCTTTAGCCAACATTAGGGCTCCAACCCCTGAGTTGAGCGTTTTCCTTTAGCCAACATTAGGGCTCCAACCCCCAAGTTGAGCGTTTTTTCTTTTAGCCAACATTAGGGCTCCAACCCCTGAGTTGAGCGTTTTTCCTTTTATCCAACATTAGGGCTCCAACCCCTGAGTTGAGCGTTTTCCCTTTTAGCCAACATTAGGGCTCCAACCCCCAAGTTGAGCGTTTTTTCTTTTAGCCAACATTAGGGCTCCAACCCCTGAGTTGAGCGTTTTTCCTTTTATCCAACATTAGGGCTCCAACCCCTGAGTTGAGAGTTTTTCCCTTAGCCAACATTAGGGCTCCAATCCCTGAGTTGAGCGTTTTTTCCCTCTAGCCAACATTAGGGCTCCAACCCCTGAGTTGAGCGTTTTTCCCTTTAGCTAACATTAGGGCTCCAATCCCTAAGTTGAGCGTTTTTCCCTTTAGCCAACATTAGGGCTCCAACCCCTGAGTTGAGCGTTTTTCCCTCTAGCCAACATTAGGGCTCCAACCCCTGGGTTGAGCGTTTTTCCTTTTAGCCAA
>NW_017680327.1:0-13887 GCF_001879085.1 Nicotiana attenuata | reverse complement strand
AAAGCCGTGAATTTTGCTAAACGGCCCATCCCGAAGTCTATGTATTTTGTATAAACATTTACCGAGGACCCCGCAATTTGTTTATTTTGTTTAGCGAGGCTCATCTCGTTTTATTGTTAAAGGGCAAACCTCAAGTAACTATGATTTTCTATCTTTTGTTTATCTCTAATACTAAAGAAAATTCCTAATCATTTAATATTACCTAATAGTTATTACGCCTGTGTCCATGGGCTCATATGTATTCATGTCTTAAATTATTTTGGGCTTGAACGCAGCCCGCATGGCAGGGCCATAAGAAGGGAAGGTATGCGGGTTACTTGGGCCCAAGTCCTGGGCCACCTGTTAAAGTGCCAAAACCAAATGGCCTGAAGACAGGCCAATGGCAAAAACCAACGGACTAGGCCCAATGGTTATTTGTGCCAATATCAATTGATCCAAATGCTGTTAACAACTATAACAAAGGAAAACGATACACAGATATTCAAACTAATGAGATGTTGATCATTTGAATTTTCGATTTCATGCTCAAATTATTTTATCTACTCGTCGTCTGATGAGTTCTTAGATAGAGCTAAAGTGAAAAACCAGTTGGAGACGTGATACTACTAACACAAAGCATGCTAACTACTTTGATTTAATTCAAGCTCACATTACTAAATCAACACTCAAGTGATTCATGATTTTTAAAAATGAACTACTGCAATCAATATTGAGACTTAACATGAACAGGGCCTAGGCATTAATTCTCAGCTCATTTGCTAACGAGTTAATACACCTAAGGATCACAGACTTCGGAATCATTTCCTGTTTCAGCTATCTCTCTAATTTCAGTAGCTTGACTACACAATAATAAAATTATACTATGTCAAGGTGAATGAATGAATATTAGTCCATCAGTCCAAATTTAATTACAAAACTCAATTAATGAAACGGAAATTAAATAAACTAAACTATGACTAAACACAAAAAGTAAAACGGGTTCAGCAGGGGAAGAACATGAGATTCCATTCCAACGTCTGAAAATTACATCACCAAGGTTCAAAACATGTACCTGAAAGTCAAATTGAAATGAAACAGCAGAAGAGAATCAACAGCAGCAACAAGCAGGGACCAAATACAGACCAGAAATGTTTCAAAACCCAGTATAACCCACAGATCTACTCGAATCAGCAGAGAATGCCTAGAAATGAACCAGGAAATCAACACAATCAACAAGTAACCCCTAGTCGACTCAGATTAATCAAATCCAATATCCAGATGATTCAAGCATGCTTTCACACCTCAGATTATAAAACGGAATCAGGAAATTCAAGCAATTTTGATCCTAAGTGCGCTAGAAACTGGAATTAATTGTTGGAATTCGAAAATGACTTAAGGAGCACCAATGCAACAGTATGTTTTTGGATTTTCTATTGTATTTCTATTTGTTTTTGGTTTTTTTTTTGCAGAAAACTAAGATCTAATGAGTTTTGGATTTCGAATTCAAATCTCAGATCTATGAAACTTGAATAATATTTTTTTTGGGGGAATTTTTAGGCTGCCAAAAAACTTGTGACTTAAGGCATTGGCATGCCTTTTTATAGGCAAAATGAGGGCAGCCTTCAGATTTTGTGTTTGCCTTCTAGTCCTAGGTTATTTTCAAAATAGTCCCTTACTTATTGACTTGTGTCACAAGTTAGTACCCTAAGAGTTACTGAAATTCAATTTCAACCCCTTCTAGGTGCTTCTAGTAGCTTCTAAATTCAGTTACTATCAGATTCCTTTGGTGAATTACCCTTACTGCCCTTACCTTAGCCCTGAAATTACCAACCTTATATTAATTAACCCAAAACTAGCCTATTCAGCCATAATCCATCAATTTCAAAAGCCTAACAGTGGATTCTAATCCAATCATAACATAAACAAAAATTAATTCTAACTAAACTGTTACTCTTAAACCAATTATATTACTGAGCGATTCAACAATTCAAACACAAAACTATACTTAACTAAATCAAATAACAAATGAACCAGTTAATCTAAGAAGATGAGTAATGTAATAACAACCATGGAATTTCAATTAAATAAATAACAAATGTAATTAAAAATCCTAACACTAAACAAGAACTAAAAAATGGCCACTGCTAATCAGATTAAAACGTGAATTAAACAATCAAGAAATTAATTGAATTCAAATGGAAAAGACAGAGAAGAAACTTACCTATGCCAGACCAGGAAAAGATTGAGAAAAAAAACCGGTAACATTATTTAGTGGCTCGAATCCAACACCAGACTCGAAAAATCAGGCAAAGTTCGAGCAACAGTGAACTCCTAGGGTTCCGCCTCCTATATGATTCGAAATTCGAGCACTTCCGGTGACGTTTGAAGGAAACCAATGAGGGATTCAAGAAGAGGAGAACCAGGAGAGTGTAGGGTGTATTTTTGGGGTCATTTGGAGGGGTGTCGCCGCCGTGCACGGCGGTGGCGGCATGGGATGGGGAACGAGGGAGATGACATGGTGAGATTTTGGGTGATTTTGGTTGTTCTCCTCCGCCGTGGACGATTTTCGGCGGCGGAGTTAGGGATGGATCCGGCGGAAGAGCCGGAGAGGGACATGAGTACGAGGAAGTCTCTAGGGGTTAGAGACAGTTTTATGTGGGGAGATAAATCTCATCAGGGCCGTTGGATGAGAACAAATGAATGGCCAAGATCTCTTGCAAAATTTGAACTCCAAAACGACGTAGTACTATCCCCATACTGCGTCGTTGCGTAGGTATTAGGAATTGGGGCCTGGACCGGGTAAGAAAAATGGAGCTGGGCTGGGCAGACTTGATGGGTTATTTCTTTTACTTTTTTTTTTTGTTTTGTTTTCATTTTGTACTTTTTATATTTCCTGACTTTATGAAAAATGCAAAAAATTAAAATAAAGACCTAATATATTTTCAATGTTAAGCTAACTAATTCCTAAAATTGTTTAAAAACTATTTCGTGACAAATTCAACAATTAACCCTTAAAATGTAAAAGTGAACTATTTTTGTTATTTTCTTCATTTTTTGTTCTAAAAACAACTTAACCACTAATCAATCCTAAAATATGAAATTAGATCCTAAATGCAAATGTCAAGTGTATATTTTATATTTTTCATATGAATCAAAAGGCACAAATAAAAATGCAAACAATTAACAAAAAATAACACAAAAATTCACAAAATTGCAAAATAATGAAAGAAATCATTTTGTTTGAATTTTTGGGAGTATTCACTTAGGGCAAAAATCACGTGCTCAATCAGGCGCCCACCTGGAGAACAAGGGAATTGGGTCCAAGTCTTTTTCTTACACCTGCAAGGGTGTAAAGGAGTTTTTCCACTTAAAGGACAATCGAAACGGGATTTGACATGAGGGAGGCGAGGTGACCTAGGGTATTAATTTGAGGCCAATTGGGTGAATTAGGGTTCTGACAAAATCCATGATTTGATATTCGAAGACTTTGACGGGGATTTGGGAAAAAGGTTTAAGGATTTGAAGAGAGGAGGGTGAGGAGGCTCTGTGGTGTAATTTTGGTGGGGAAAGGGCATGCCGCCGCCGGCCACGGCGGAGGAATCCATGGCAGCGCTCTAGGGTTTGAGGATTTTGGAGGTTTCCGGTGGGATTTGAGGGGAATAGAGGACGGCACGGGGGTGAGGGGAAAAAGGGGAAGCTCTGGTGCGAAAATGGGGTTCAGTGGAGCAACACCGCCGGCGGAGACGATTTCCGGCAGGCGGTGTGCGGTGGAGACGATGGGGTGTTCTCTGAGGGGTGGGGGTGAGAGAGAGACGGATTAAGGGGGGTGGGAGGAGGTTAGGACAGTTAAATATCTAAGAACCCCCAGTTAAGAGCTGTTAGATCAATCATCCTAGACGGCTAGGATTAATTTGGCCAAAACGGTGTCGTTTGGCACTGGGGGGTGTTGGACCGGATTCTGGGCGGGTATGGGCTAGTTTGGGGCGGGTATTTCACATTGGGCCTGGGCATTCTAATTGATTTGCCCCAAAATCTGGTTATTTCCTATTCCCTTCTCAATTTCAAATTAATCCCTCTTTTTCTTTTCTTTTGTATTTATTTTTATTATTTTATTTTCTGATTTTATTAAATGCTAAATTAAAACTCAAAAACCAAATTGACACTAAAATATATTTTGATTTCCAAATATCCTAATTTTAAACACAAATTAAGACAAATTAAAAACTAAAAATGCAAAAAGACCATTTTTGTTATTTTCTTTATTTTTTCCTTAATATGAAATTAAATCCTAAACAAATGCCAAGCGTATCTTTGTATTTTCATCCAAATGCACAAATAAAATGCAAATAACACAAAATTCACAAAAATGCAAAATAACGAAAGAAAAAAAATCATTTTTGTTTGAATTTTGGGAATAATTCATATAGGGCAAAAATCACGTGCTCACAGCTGCCCCTCTTTGCTCGGAAACATGCAGAGTTTTCGTGCAAAGATAAGTGAGCAGAAACGAGCGATTTTTGCCCGTTCGAATATTCCGTGTGAAGCATTTTTGAAAAGTTTGACCGCACCCTGCTTCGGAGGTTGCCTACATATCCTTGGCTAAAAAGGAATCAGGTCAGTGTAGTTCGGGAAGGTTTGGTAGCTGGGACTACCAGGAACTATGATTTCACTGCTGTTGCTGCTGCTACTGCTCGCTGACCTCCTTATTACACCGTGTCAAAATAAAAAGAAGCTAGCCTAAGCTATGATCTATGAATTACAAGAAGGTCCTATCTATGTCTTCAAACTGGCTCTTGTGTTGCCTTGAACTTTTATTCTTCCGATGGAATCCTTGTTGTTGCCTTGAATTGTGATTGGAGATGTTTTGCCTTTCCTCCAATTGATGCTTGACTGTTGAAATTTGAAATATATGCCTCTATTCTCCAGGTGGGCTCCTGATTGTTGACGCTTGACAAGTATTCCCTTGTTCTCTAGGTGGGCTCCTGATTGAGGAAGCTTGAAAAGTATTCCCTTGTTCTCCAGGAGGGCTCCTGAATTCAACAAAGCAGACAAACAAAAAAATTCTGCCCCAGTGTGGTGGCTGGGCGCATCATGTTATCAAATATTAAAAATTAACAGATAGAATTTGCATTGTACTTCCCTTGTTTTCCAAGCGGGCGCCTGACTGCTGAAGCTTGAAAAGTATTCCCTTGTTCTCCAGGGGGGCTCCTGATTGCTAAACTTGAAAAGTTTTCCCTTGTTCTCCAGGTGGGCTCCTGACTGCTAAACTTGAAAAGTATTCCCTTGTTCTCCAGGTGGGCTCCTGACTGCGAAATTTGAAATATTCCCTTGTTCTCCAGGTGGGCTCTTGACTGCAACGCTTAGAAAGTATTCCCTGGTTCTCCAGGTGGGCTCCTGACTGCAACAAATAAAGAAAACAGAGAGCATTTCCTGCCCCAGTTTGGTGACTGGGTACAGAGGTGAGTATTAAATTGAATTATTCTACCAAGAATGTGAAAGCTAAATCCTATTATCCAGGAAGGTCCTGATAACTCCTAAGCTATATCTTCTAAAGGTATTACTCCCACTACATTTGCTGTCTAAAAGGTCTTAAACTAATTCCCATTATCCAGGCGGGTCTTGACAACTTCTAGTTAAAAGTTAGTTTCAACCTAAGCTATATCTACTGAAGGTACGACTTCCACTGTATTTTGTTATCTAAGCAGACCTTAAAACTACGTCCCATTATACAGGAGGGTCCTGAAAAATCAAAACTCGAGTCTCATCTTAAGTGTGCCAATTCTACTGCTGAATAGTATCTTGTTACCTAAAGGAGGTCTTAAAACTGTGTCCCATTATTCAGGAGGGTCCTGACACTCCTAATTGAACCCTATCTTAGACAACCTATGTTCTTTGGGATACATTTGTGCTAAATTATGCCATTCATGATTGTTTTGAAAACCTAGTCTCATTTTCCAGGAGGGTCCTGAAAGTTTCCAGTCATACCTGTTTGGGTGCTACCTTTCCTTACGGAGGGTTTCTCCGAAATGAACGGAATATCTGCCCCCGTTTCAATCAAAGAAAAATCTTGTCAGTTTTAAAAATGGTGGCTAGTTGCTGGCATTCTTGCTAGATGCATCCCTGCTGCTGGGCTCCGCTCCGTCCCGCTTTCCTGGCCTTGCCTTGAATCCCCTCGACTTCCTGACCGAATTTTAACCCCTTGACTCTGATGACCCAAGTGTTCTGACCAATATTGTTATTTTTGTGTTTCTGACCTCTCTTTCAAAACTTCGCTTCTTCCCCACAATTATCGATTAATCCATCGATGACCCTTCCAGTGGTCCTTTATGACTTACTTTGCTTTTAACATCTTTGATATATTCTGGCCCTGCCTGTACAACTAGGAAGCTGGTAGTTAGCCTTGACGTTCCTTCCTTTTGTTTCGAACAACACTGACACTGAAACATCGTAAAGATTGACCTCGAAATAATGAAATTCAATAACCTCGAGGGTTAAGAATAAAGAGAATCCGAGAACGGATGAATTGTAATGAAGAAAGGAGAGAATGAGACTTATCTGAGTGGAACAACTGGTACCATTGAGTATGCCATGCATTTGGATTGATCAGCCCAGTCTATCTAACCAATCAACTTCCGATTGCCACATTTGCTGTTCCGGACTTTCACAACCTGATTTTCACCCCAAACCTAGATCTTGCTCGTCCTGCAATGTCTTGAGCAACTTTTGACCACAGACTTGTCGCATTGGTCTGTCTGAAAAACTCGCCTTCGCTTTACGGTGCCCGTGAGGGTTTTCACCAATAAGACTCTCTCGTTTTGATTTCTCTCAACACACTTCGCCTTATGGTGTCCGTGAGGGTTTTCACCAATAAGACTCTCTCATTTGATTTCTCTCAACTCACTTCGCCTTACGGTGCCCGTGAGGGTTTTCACCAATAAGACCCTCTCATTTTTATCATTTTTCCTTGCACCGGAGTGTTGCCCGTGCCGTGAATCACTTTTACTTGTGCGTATTGGCACTTCCTGAAGATTGATCAAAAGGTCTTTCTTTGGACCGTAATGTAGGCTTTTGGATAGGGTTGGAAAGAAAGGGCATCAAAGGCTCTAAAACAATTCAATGTGGGTTCACAACTACAACTTTCGGAATCAACTTTCTTGCACAACCGTAACTGCTGCCCCAGTTTCTTTCATGGGGACTTTTGGGATTTTGTTTTGATGTGACTGAACCTCAGGGAGAGGCTGCCTGCGTACCCTTTCGGGATCAAGTCAAACGTAGTTCAGGTCATAGGAATTACTTTGTTGTTGCAATCTTTCCTTTTCTTCTACTTTCTTTTCTTTCTTTTCATTTCTTTTTCTTTCTTTTCTTTTCATTTTTCATTCTTTTTTTTTCTTCTTTTGCCTTTTTCTTCTCTCTTTGTTTCTGTTCTTTCCGTTGGACGGTGTTTTCTTGTTTCTTCATTGATTTTCTTTGCTCGAGCTTCTGAGTTATTATTGATTCCTCAAGAGGGGCACGAAAGAAAGTAAATGAGGCTCAAAATGGTAACAAAGGATAAAGTGTTTGGATAGCAGAACAAAATGCCTTCATCCTTTCATTCTCAAAAATATGCCAAATACAATAAAGTACAATTAAACCAAGAAATCATACATAGTATCGCTTGACTGCATCAGAGTTAATAGCCATTTCTACACATTTTCCTTCCACATCTATCAAATATAATGCGCCATGGGACAACACTCTGGTTACAACAAATGGCCCCTGCCAGTTCGGGGCGAACTTTCCTTTTGCTTCAGCCCAATGAGGTAAGATACGCCTCAACACCAATTGCCCTACTTCAAACTTCCGCAGACGCACTTTCTTGTTATATGCTCTTGCCATTCTCTGTTGGTACAACTGACCATGACATACTGCTGCCAATCTCTTTTCATCAATCAAACTTAGTTGTTCCAAGCGGGCTGTGACCCATTCAACATCATCAATTTCCGCCTCGGCAATAATCCGAAGGGACGGGATTTCAACCTCTGCGGGTATTACTGCTTCAGTGCCATACATCAGTGAATAAGGAGTCGCCCCTACTAAAGTGAGGACAGTAGTGCGATAACCTAAAAGGGCGAAAGGTAACTTCTCATGCCATTGCCTGGATCCTTCTACCATTTTCCGAAGTATTTTCTTGATGTTCTTGTTAGCTGCTTCGACCGCTCCATTCGCTTTAGGACGATATGGGGTGGAATTGCGGTGCGTGATCTTAAATTGCTGACATGTCTCTGCCATCAAATGACTGTTGAGAATTGGCCCCATTGTCCGTAATGATTACCTTCGGGATCCCAAACCGACAGATGATATTTGAATGCACAAAATCGACCACTGCCTTCTTGGTCACAGATTTGAAGGTTTTTGCTTCAACCTACTTAGTGAAATAATCAATAGCTACCAGAATGAACCTGTGCCCATTTGACGCTGCTGGCTCGATCGGCTCAATGACATCCATTCCGCAAGCAACGAACGACCATGTGCTGACATTGTATGCAATTCAGATGGTGGAGAATGAATCAAATCTCCATGTACCTGACATTGATGGCACTTGCGCACGAAACTGATGCAATCCCGTTCCATAGTAAGCCAATAATAACCCGCTCGGAGAATCTTCTTTGCCAATACGTATCCACTCATATGAGGTCCACAAACTCCCGCATGTTCCTCGGCCATGATAACTGTAGCCTGTTTAGCATCCATGTATCTCAATAATCCAAGATCTGGAGTTCTCTTGTATAACACTCCTCCACTGAAGAAAAAGCCGCTTGTCAGGCGTCGAATTGCTCTCTTTTGATCCCCTGTAGCCTGTGCTGGGTACACTCCCATCCGGAGGTATTCTTTGGTATCATGGAACCACGGCTCACCATCAAGCTCTTCTTCCACCATATTATAATAGGCATGCTGATCTTGGACCTGAATCTGTAACGGGTCCACATAAGCCTTGTCTGGATGATGCAACATTGACGCCAAAGTAGCCAAAGCGTCGGCAACCTCATTGTGAATCCTTGGAATATGCCTGAAATCTATTGATTGAAACTGTTGACAAAGTTCATGCAAACACTGCCGGTACGGTATGAGCTTTAAATCTCGTGTCTCCCATCCACCCTGAATCTGGTGTACCAGAAGATCCGAGTCACCCATGACCAAGATTTCCTGGACACCCATGTCTACAGCCAATCTCAAACACAAGATACACGCCTCGTATTCAGCCATGTTATTGGTGCAATAGAAACGAAGTTGAGCGGTAACAGGGTAGTGTTGCCCTGTCTCGGAAATCAGTACTGCTCCTATCCCGACGCCTTTGGCGTTGGCAGCTCCATCAAAGAACAGTTTCCATCCTGGCTTCTCGACTTGTTCTAATTCTTCAACATGCATTATTTCCTCATCAGGGAAGTATGTTTTCAAAGGTTCATATTCATCATCAACTGGGTTCTCGGCCAAATGATCAGCCAGCGCTTGTGCTTTCATTGCAGTCCGGGTCACGTAGACAATATCAAACTCCGTAAGCAAGATTTGCCATTTCGCCAGCCTCCCTGTAGGCATGGGCTTCTGAAAAATGTACTTCAACGGGTCCAAACGAGAGATGAGATAGGTGGTATATGCTGACAAGTAATGTTTCAACTTCTGCGCTACCCAGGTTAAGGCACAGCACGTCCTCTCCAGTTGAGTGTACTTCACCTCATACGATGTGAACTTCTTGCTGAGGTAGTAAATCGCCTGCTCTTTCTTTCCTGTGATATCATACTGCCCCAACACACAACCAAAAGAATTATTCAAAACTGTCAGATAAAGGATCAAGGGCCTTCCCGGCTCCGGCGGGACCAACACAGGTGGACTAGCCAAATACTCCTTAATCTTGTCAAATGCTGCTTGACATTCATCCGTCCATCTGACCGCAGCATCTTACTTTAGCAGCTTAAAGATGGGCTCGCAGGTCGTTGTGAGCTGGGCAATGAACCTGCTGATGTAATTCAACCTGCCAAGCAAACTCATCACCTCTTTCTTGTTCCTTGGCGGCGGTAGCTCCTGAATGGCTTTGATCTTGGACGGGTCTAACTCAATACCGCGCCGACTTACCACAAATCCCAGTAACTTCCCAGATGGAACTCCAAACGCACACTTTGCTGGATTAAGTTTGAGGTTGTACCTGCGGAGTCTCTAGAAGAATTTCCTCAAGTCCTGGACATGGTCACATTGTTTCCTCGACTTTATGATCACGTCGTCTACATAGACCTCAATTTCCCGATGTATCATGTCATGGAACATGGTGGTCATCGCCCTCATATACGTTGCCCCTGCGTTCTTCAACCCAAATGGCATGACCCTATAACAATACGTTCCCCAAGGCGTGATGAATGCCGTCTTTTCTGCATCCTCCTCATCCATCAGAATCTGGTGATAGCCCGCATAACAATCCACGAAGGAACCAATCTCATTTTTGGCACAATTGTCAATCAATATGTGGATGTTTGGTAGTGGGAAATTGTCTTTTGGACTTGCTTTATTGAGATCACGGTAGTCTACGCACACTCTGGTCTTTCCATCCTTCTTTGGCACAGGGACAACATTGGCTAACCAGGTGGGATACCGCGTGACACGGATGACCTTTGCCTCAAACTGCTTGGTGACCTCTTTTTTGATTTTCACACTAATGTCTGTTTTAAATTTCCTTAGCTTCTGCTTGACAGGAGGGCATGCTGGGTCAGTGGGCAATTTGTGGACCACCAAATCGGTGCTTAACCCAGGCATGTCGTCATACGACCATGCAAAAACATCTTTGTACTCAAACAGTGCTTTAATTATCTCTTCTCTGAGCTGTGGTTCCAAATGGACGCTTATTTTCGTATCCCGCACATTCTCCTGATCCCCTAAATTGATTGCCTCGGTGTCATTCAGATTAGGTTTGGGTTTTTCTTCAAAATGGCTTAATTCTTTACTGATTTCCTCAAAAGCTTCCTCATCATCATATTCTATTTCGTCATCACACTCAATTTCTTGTATTATTATGTCTGAGTTAGATTGGCATTTAAGACTGGGCTGAAGACTCCTCATGCATGACACATCACTGAAACCAGCGTAAAAGGGACTGTACAAGAAAGAAAAGAAAGACAAAATAAAAACTATCAGGAATGAAAAGGAGGAAAATTGCATTTCATTAACATTTAAGATAACAAGGTTTAACTCATCCAAACGGACGGAACATAGCATCCGAATTACAACCTTGGAAATAATCCAGATTTGTCACGACCCAACCCCGGTCGTGATGGCGCCCAACACACTGCTAGGCAAGCCCGACCATGTACACAACCTTAGCCAATTAATCTAGATAGATAAATAAATATTCACTAATAAAATACCAAATTTAAGTGCGAAATCTCTGAAATAATCTCTAATATTCGAAAACCCCAAAATAAAATACTAGTCAGCCCACAGAATCTGGTGTCACGAACATGAGCCTCTAATACAGAATATTCACCTAATCACAAATCTGTCTATGAATGAAAATGCGAATAAAAGGATAAAGATAGATGGGAGAGATCAAGGCTGCGAACGCCATGCAGCTACCTCAATACTCCCAGATCCTGCTGCTCAGCTAACAAATCCTCGCTCACCCTGTGGTGTACCCTGATCTGCACACAAGGTGCAGGGAGTATTGTGAGTACTTCCAACCCAGAAAGTAATAAACATAAATAAGGGTTGAGAGTAAGAAATTCTGGACAGGCACAAAGTAAGCTCTATAATTACAGCAGCTCAATCTTAAATAATATCAACTCAATAAACTAATGAAATACAATTATAGAAATATTCACAACAGATAAATAAGGTAAATGGCAATCAAGTATGCAATGCCAACACATAAACCGCGTACCTCCAGTACCCCGTCTGTGCGCCGTGCAGCCCGCTCCATTTATTTAACGTCGACGGCGCCTCAACTGGGGCGTGCAGACTCCGGAGGGGCCCCTTTAACGGCCCCAAGCGCAAAAATAAGGCCATTCTCGTTGCATCAAAACAGCGCCTTGGCCTCATATTCAATAGCATTATAATACTGCTTGCGGCGTGCAGCCCGGATCCATACTCAGTCCAAAAATCACACAATAGTATAAAAATATCAGCCCAAACTTCATTTAAAAATATTAACTTAATTCTAATTTAGAAAAAGGCTGAGATTCAAAAACAGTATTAAGTACCAGGAACTGAGTTTAATATTTATAAATATGTAGAAACCATTAAAATAATCCCTAAAGGATTCAAGTAGTTGGCACGAAGCCCAATTTGCAATTAGTCCATTTTTATAAGGATATTACAAATCTACAATCAAATAGGTACCAATTTTATTAGCGGACGGACCAAGTCACAGTCCCTGATGGTGTCTTACCCCACGCCCGTCTATTCCGGCGTGCAAGTCACCTCACATAGCACTACGATGTGCAAATCGCGGGTTTCCAAACCCTCAAACAGCATTTACATTATTACTAACCTCAAGCCGGCCAAGGTCCCTAGCTTGCTATGCCCTTGCCTTTCGAATTCACCTCTTCGTGCGTCGAATCTGACCAAAACCAGAACGAATACGTCACAATATGCTAAGGGAATATAACCATCGAAAAGACCGAAAAACATCGAAAATAACGAAGTTGGCAACCTGAGCCTCGGGCCCACGTCTCTAAAAATTACTAAAATTCACATCACGGATTCCTCGTCTCGCCACGAGTCTATTATATATCAAATTACCACAATCCGAGTCCAAATGCCCTTCAAATTCTCATTTTTGTTCTCTTAGTTTCAAGCCCTAAACCGCCATTTTTGACCTTATTTCCTTAAAGTTTCAGCCTAATTTCATGTATTTGCATGATAAAATTGTGTTCTAAGTCCAAGAATGCTTACCTGATCGAAGACCTTGAATTTCCTCTTCAAAATCGCTCAAGAACACCCCAAGTCCGAAGTTGATATATGTATTCTGTAAATATTTCGCGAAGGAATTAAAAACCCTTTCTGATCAGTTATTTCGCTTTTGCGGCCTTTGTCGCTTCTGCGACTACCGCATCTGCGGTAATTTTTCCGCTTCTGCGGAATTCATTTAAAAATCCAAGCCCTTCTGCGACATTAATGTCCGCTTCTGCGGAATAACTCTCCAGCACAAAAACCGCTCTGCGTTCGCCTGTCCGCTTCTGCTGACTCGCTTAAGTGGAAAAAGTTCCGCTTTTGCGAAAACTACCTACTAGGCCATAAGCCGATTTTGCGACCCTCCTCACGCTTCTGCGGAACCACTTCTCGGTCCTTTCCGCAGAAGCGAAAATACCAGATATCAGATATGAACCTGCAATCTCCAACTTAATTTTCATCCCTTAGCCATCCGAAATCACCCCGAGGCCCCGGGACCTCAACCAAAGAAACCAACATGATCCATACCTTATTCTAACTTGCTCCATCATCAAAACACCTCAAACAACACTAAAACATCATTTCTCATCGAATTCAAGCTAAGTTCTTCTAAAACTTCCGAAACACTCATTCGATCAAAAATCCAACCAAAACACCTCGAATGACCTGAAATTTGCACACACATCCAAAATCACCTAACGAAGCTACTGCAACTCTCGGGAATCTCATTCCGACCCTCGGTATCAATATCTCACCTATCCGCCAGAATTCGCCAAAATACTAACTTCGCCAATTCAACCTATTCTACACCGGACCTCCAAAATTACTCCGGTCACACTCTAATCACAAATCATCCCCGAAAGCTAACCGAATCTCGGAATCCACATCCGAGCCCCTCTAACTCATAGTTCAAACCGGTTGACTTTTCCAAAACAAGCCTTCCTTAAGAGACTAAGTTCTATTTCTTATCAAAACCATTCCAAACCAAATCTTCTCTTT
>NW_017680326.1:10403-13890 GCF_001879085.1 Nicotiana attenuata | reverse complement strand
ACAAGGGAATTCATTTCAAGTTCAAGCATCAGGCGCCCACCTAGAGAACAAGGGAATTCATTTCAAGTTTCAGCATCAGGCGCGCACTTGGAGAACAAGGGAATTCATTTCAATTTAAAGCATCAGGCGCCCACCTGGAGAACAAGGGAATTCATTTCAAGTTTAAGCATCAGGCCACCACCTGGAGAACAAGGGAATTCATCCAAGATTAAGCATCAGGCGCCCACCTGGAGAACAAGGGAATTCATTTCAAATATAAGCATTAGGCGCCCACCTAGAGAACAAGCGAATTTATTTCAAGTTCAAGCATCAGGCGCCCACCTGGAGAACAAGGGAATTCGTTTCAAGTTCAAGCATTAGGCGCCCACCTGGAGAGCAAGGGAATTCACTTCAAGTTTAAGCGCCAGGAGCCCACCTAGAGAACAAGGGAATTCATTTCAAGTATAAGCATCAAGCGCCCATTTGGAGAACAAGGGAATTCCCTTAAAGTTTAAGCATCAGGCGCCCACCTGGAGAACAAGGGAATTCATTTCAAATTCAAACATTAGGCGCCCACCTAGAGAACAAGGGAATTCATTTCAAGTTTAAGCATCAGGCGCCCACCTGGAGAACAAGGGAATTCATTTCAAGTTTAAGCATCAGGCGCCCACCTGGAGAACAAGGGAATTCATTTCAAGTTTAAGCATCAGGCGCCCACCTGGAGAACAAGGGAATTCATTTCAAGTTTAAGCATCAGGCGCCCACCTGGAGAACAAGGGAATTCATTTCAAGTTTAAGCATCAGGCGCCCACCTGGAGAACAAGGGAATTCATTTCAAGTTTAAGCATCAGGCGCCCACCTGGAGAACAAGGGAATTCATTTCAAGTTTAAGCATCAGGCGCCCACCTGGAGAACAAGGGAATTCATTTCAAGTTTAAGCATCAGGCGCCCACCTGGAGAACAAGGGAATTCATTTCAAGTTTAAGCATCAGGCGCCCACCTGGAGAACAAGGGAATTCATTTCAAGTTTAAGCATCAGGCGCCCACCTGGAGAACAAGGGAATTCATTTCAAGTTTAAGCATCAGGCGCCCACCTGGAGAACAAGGGAATTCATTTCAAGTTTAAGCATCAGGCGCCCACCTGGAGAACAAGGGAATTCATTTCAAGTTTAAGCATCAGGCGCCCACCTGGAGAACAAGGGAATTCATTTCAAGTTTAAGCATCAGGCGCCCACCTGGAGAACAAGGGAATTCATTTCAAGTTTAAGCATCAGGCGCCCACCTGGAGAACAAGGGAATTCATTTCAAGTTTAAGCATCAGGCGCCCACCTGGAGAACAAGGGAATTCATTTCAAGTTTAAGCATCAGGCGCCCACCTGGAGAACAAGGGAATTCATTTCAAGTTTAAGCATCAGGCGCCCACCTGGAGAACAAGGGAATTCATTTCAAGTTTAAGCATCAGGCGCCCACCTGGAGAACAAGGGAATTCATTTCAAGTTTAAGCATCAGGCGCCCACCTGGAGAACAAGGGAATTCATTTCAAGTTTAAGCATCAGGCGCCCACCTGGAGAACAAGGGAATTCATTTCAAGTTTAAGCATCAGGCGCCCACCTGGAGAACAAGGGAATTCATTTCAAGTTTAAGCATCAGGCGCCCACCTGGAGAACAAGGGAATTCATTTCAAGTTTAAGCATCAGGCGCCCACCTGGAGAACAAGGGAATTCATTTCAAGTTTAAGCATCAGGCGCCCACCTGGAGAACAAGGGAATTCATTTCAAGTTTAAGCATCAGGCGCCCACCTGGAGAACAAGGGAATTCATTTCAAGTTTAAGCATCAGGCGCCCACCTGGAGAACAAGGGAATTCATTTCAAGTTTAAGCATCAGGCGCCCACCTGGAGAACAAGGGAATTCATTTCAAGTTTAAGCATCAGGCGCCCACCTGGAGAACAAGGGAATTCATTTCAAGTTTAAGCATCAGGCGCCCACCTGGAGAACAAGGGAATTCATTTCAAGTTTAAGCATCAGGCGCCCACCTGGAGAACAAGGGAATTCATTTCAAGTTTAAGCATCAGGCGCCCACCTGGAGAACAAGGGAATTCATTTCAAGTTTAAGCATCAGGCGCCCACCTGGAGAACAAGGGAATTCATTTCAAGTTTAAGCATCAGGCGCCCACCTGGAGAACAAGGGAATTCATTTCAAGTTTAAGCATCAGGCGCCCACCTGGAGAACAAGGGAATTCATTTCAAGTTTAAGCATCAGGCGCCCACCTGGAGAACAAGGGAATTCATTTCAAGTTTAAGCATCAGGCGCCCACCTGGAGAACAAGGGAATTCATTTCAAGTTTAAGCATCAGGCGCCCACCTGGAGAACAAGGAATTTATTTCAAGTTTAAGCATCAGGCGCCCACCTGGAGAACAAGGGAATTCATTTCAAGTTTAAGCATCAGGCGCCCACCTGGAGAACAAGGGAATTCATTTCAAGTTTAAGCATCAGGCGCCCACCTGGAGAACAAGGGAATTCATTTCAAGTTTAAGCATCAGGCGCCCACCTGGAGAACAAGGGAATTCATTTCAAGTTTAAGCATCAGGCGCCCACCTGGAGAACAAGGGAATTCATTTCAAGTTCAAGCATCAGGCGCCCACCTGGAGAACAAGGGAATTCACTTCAAGTTTAAGCATCAGGCGCCCACCTGGAGAACAAGGGAATTCACTTCAAGTTTAAGCATCAGGCGCCCACCTGCAGAACAAGGGAATTCATTTCAAGTTTAAGCATCTGGCGCCCACCTGGAGAACAAGAGAATTCATTTCAAGTTCAAGCATCAGGCGCCCACCTGAAGAAAAAGGGAATTCATTTCAAGTTCAAGCATCAGGCGCCCACCTAGAGAACTTGTGAATTCACTTCAAGTTCAAGCATCAGGCGCCCACCTGGCAAACAAGGGAATTCACTTCAAGTTTAAGCGTCAGGCGCCCACCTGGAGAACAAGGGAATTCATTTCAAGTTTAAGCATCAGGCCCACTTGGAGAACAAGGGAATTCACTTCAAGTTTAAGCATCAGGTGTCCACCTGGAGAACAAGGGAACTCTATCCAAGTTCAAGCATCAGGCGCCCACCTGGAGAATAAGGAAATTCACTTCAAGTTTAAGCATCAGACGCCCACCTGGAGAACAAGAGAATTCATTTCAAGTTTCAGCATGAGGCACCCACCTGGAGAACAAGGGAATTCATTTCAAGTTAAAGCATCATGCGCCCAACTGGAGAACAAGGGTATTGATTTCAAGTTCAAGCATCAGGCGCCCACCTGGAGAACAAGGGAATCCACTTCAAATTTAAGCATCAGGCGCCCACCTGGAGAACAAGGGAATTCACTTCAAGATAAAGCATCAAGCGCCCACCTGGAGAAAAAGGGAATTCATTTCAAGTTTAAGCATCAGGCGCCTACCTGGAGAACAAGGGAATTCATTTCAAGTTCAAGCATCAGGCGCCGACATGGAGAACAAGGGAATTCA
>NW_017680326.1:5153-5801 GCF_001879085.1 Nicotiana attenuata | reverse complement strand
GCGCCCACCTGGAGAACAAGGGAATTCATTTCAAGTTTAAGCATCAGGCGCCCACCCGGAGAACAAGGGAATTCATTTCAAGTTTTAGCATCAAGCGCCCACCCGGAGAACAAAGGAATTCATTTCAAGTTCAAGCATTAGGCGCCCACCTGGAGAGAGCAAGGGAATTCATTTCAAGTTCAAGCATTTGGCGCCCACCTGGAGAACAAGGGAATTCACTTCAAGTTTAAGCATCAGGCGCCCACCTAGAGAACAAGGGAATTCATTTCAAGTTCAAGCATCAGGCACCCACCTGGAGAACAAGGGAATTCACTTCTAGTTTAAGCGCCAGCAGCCCACCTGGAGAACAAGGGAATTCATTTCAAGTATAAGCATCAAGCGCCCATTTGGAGAACAAGGGAATTCACTTAAAATGTAAGCATCAGGCGCCCACCTGGAGAACAAGGGAACTCATTTCAAGTTCAAGCATTAGGCGCCCACCTAGAGAACAAGGGAATTTATTTCAAGTTTAAGCCTCAGGCGCCCACCTGGAGAAAAAGGCAATTCATTTCAAGTTTAAGCATCATGCGCCCACCTGGAGAACGAGGGAATTCATTTAAAGTTAAAGCATCAAGCGCCCACCTGGAGAACAAGGGAATTCATTTCAAG
>NW_017680326.1:0-603 GCF_001879085.1 Nicotiana attenuata | reverse complement strand
AAGCATCAGGCGCCCACCTGGAGAACAAGGGAATTCATTTCAAGTTCAAGCATCAGGCGCCCACCTGGAGAATAAGGGGATTCACTTCAAGTTTAAGCGTCAGGCGCCCACCTGGAGAACAAAGGAATTCATTTCAACTAAAGCATCAGGCCCACCTAGAGAACAAGGCAATTCACTTAAAGTTTAAGCATCAGGAGCCCACCTGGGGAACAAGGGAACTCATTCCAAGTTCAAGCATCTGGGGCCCACCTGGAGAATAAGGAAATTCACTTAAAGCATCAGACGCCCACCTAGAGAACAAGGGAATTTATTTCAAGTTTCAGCATGAGGCACCCACCTGGAGAACTAGGGAATTTGTTTCAAGTTAAAGCATCAGGCGCCCATCTAGAGAACAAGGGAATTCATTTCAAGTTCAAGAATTAGGCGCCCACCTGGAGAACAAAGGAATTCACTTCAAGTTTAAGCATCAGGCGCCCACCTGGAGAACAGGGGAATTCATTTCAAGTTAAAGCATTAAGCGCCCACCTGGAGAACAAGGGAATTCATTTCAAGTTTTAGCATCAGGCGCCCACCCGGAGAACAAGGGAATTCATTTCAAGTTTT
>NW_017680325.1:11539-13891 GCF_001879085.1 Nicotiana attenuata | reverse complement strand
CTCAGTTTGATTGTACACTGCCCTAATAGAGTATGTTTTAGTTCCTAACACCTTCTCAATATCCAACCTTGCTTCATTTATATATTTCCCAGCCTGTAGTATTTTCCTGACTATCTATGAAGCTTGCTTCACTTCTACTTGCCATGGAGTTTTCCCCTTTATGTAGTAAACATGCACCCACCTTATCCATACTTTGTCCTTCTTCATACATACATTCCAGAGGTGTTTTATTAAGGCTGCTCTATTCCATATGCTGAGATCAGTTATGTTCAGTCCACCTTTAGATTTAGGCCTGCAAATTTTCTCCCAAGCTACCAGAGCTTTCTTACTTGCATTTGTATCTCCAGTCCAGAGGAACCTTCTACAGATCCCTTCAACCATCTGTATTATTTTCTTTGGCGGAGGAAAGACCTGTGACCAGAAGTTTTGGATGGCAATTAGTACACTCTTTATCAGTTGTAATCTTCCTGCATAGCTTAAGAATTTAGTTATCCATTGTTTGATTTTCCCCGGCATTTTGTCTAGTAAGGGTTGGCATTGGCTCACAGATAATCTTTTGGAGCTCAGAGGTACTCCTAAGTATCTGAAGGGAATTGCACCAATGGTAAAACCAGTAGCTTGAATAATGTCCTGCTGTATATCTGCTGGAACACCACCAAAATACATACAACTTTTACTCTGATTTGCAACAAGTCCAGAAGCTTTTGAAAATTTGTTGAAACATTCACACAGTAGCTGTATAGACACCCCATCTCCTCTCCAGAATAGCAGCAAATCATCTGCAAAACTAAGCTGTATAATGTTTAGTTTCTCACATCTTGGATGATAGTTGAAATTAGGCTCCTCCTTCAGCTGTTTCAGACTTCTAGTCAGGTACTCCATTGCTAATATAAATAATAATGGTGACACTGGATCACCCTGTCTCACCCCCCTTTTTGCTTCAAATGGAGTAGTAGGGCTCCCATTGACAGAGATGGAGTATGATATGATTTTGAGACACTCCATAATCCATCCTATAAATGTTCTAGGAAAGCATAGCCCAGTTAAAACCTGTTCCAAAAATGCCCATTCAATTGAATCATATGCCTTTTGCATGTCTATCTTGATCATGCATCTTGGTGATATCCCTTTCCTACCATAGCTTTTAATTAGTTCATGACTGAGCAGTACATTATCTATCAATCCTCTTCCTGGCACAAAGGCTGCTTGTAAGAAGCAAGGGAAATTGCTGAATGTAGTACAAGTAGAGGGGTGGAGGTGGAAGAGGATGGGACAAAACCTGTAAATTCAATATGATAGTCACATGGAATGTAAGGGGGTTTAATAAAGTGTTTAAGCACAAGGAGTTAAAGTGTTTATGAAGGATAATAAAGTAATATGATATGCAGTGTGTGAACATAGAGTAAAAGATACAAGAGCAGCAAAAATAATAGAGAAAATACTACCTGGATGGGAATGGAGTCATAATGTATCTAATACTTGCAAAGTAGAATATGGGTAATATGGAATCCAAGTGTGCTGCAATATACAATGCTAGAGAAACATGCTCAGATTATACATGCAGTGTGAAGATTCTGAATAATAATAAGGATTTCTATTTCTCAGCAATATATGGCCTATACAGCATACAGGACAGGAAAATCATTGTGGGGAGTAATTAGAAATATAACAGGCAATGCATGAGACCTTGGCTGCTGATGGGAGATTTCAACTCTATTCTAGGGGCTGAGGACAGAATGCATGGAAGTGAAGTGCAAGATAATGAAATAAGGGATTTCAAGGAAGCCATAGAAGATTGTAGTTTGCAGAACTACCAACAGTGGGAAGACGTTATACATGGACAAATGGCATGTATTTTAGCAGGATCGATAGAGCAATAGTAAATGACAGCTGGATGATTAATATGCCTCCTCATCAAGTTTAAATACTGATCCTATATTTTCAGACCACTCTCTACTGGGAAATTGAGATAGAGGTAAGGAGGGATAACAAGAAGAGACCCTTTAAGTTCTATAATTGAATGGCTGATCACCCTGAGTTTGGAAAGATTGTGGAAAATAACTGGACCAATGAGGAATGGGAGTATGGAAGCTATATGGAGAACCTAAAATCTGTAAAAGCTGCTTTGAAACAACTAATAATAGGGAGTTTCAAGAATGTCAAAGAGAAGATAAATACCATAGGAAGAATTGAATGATATCCAAGACAGAATGAAGAGTGCTAACACTACAAAGTACTTTGTTTGAAGAAAAAAGAACTACTATTACAACTAGAAAAATGGGATAAATAGAGAGTCCATTTTATAAGCAAAAGTCAAGAGTGCAATGGCTAAAACTGGAGGAATCTCTCTCT
>NW_017680325.1:0-11318 GCF_001879085.1 Nicotiana attenuata | reverse complement strand
TCTTGTTCTTGTCCTGTTTCCACTAAGCTATTGAAGCCATTCAGAACTTGAATACATTGCCCAGTTCCTTGTGTTCTTTGTCCTTTTGCTGCAGATTTGCTTTTAACTTGTTGCCATTCATCTCTATTCCCATCTTCTTTATCATTGTTCACTTGTTGCTTTTCAATATCTTTTTCTACCACCTGCTGATGTTGGTTTTGTATTCCAGCTTCTTTATTGATAGGTCTCCACTCAGTCCTCTGCTTTGTCATGATCTTCAGTTGTTGTTGTTCTGGTTTCCTCTCACCTCCTCCTGTATTGTTTTGTTTTTGTTGACAGTTGTGGCCTATTTGCATACATTTTGAACAATATGTAGGTTTCCAATCATACCATATCTCCTGTGCCATAATTTCTGCCCTTTGGATCTTTTATTTTAACAGTATTTGGTAATTCCTTTGGCACATCCACTTCTATCAATATCCTTACATAAGAGATTCTCTCATTATTTGAAGTACAAGCATCAGCATATATTGGCTGGCCAAAACCACTACCAATTTTGCTTAATGCATTAGCACTCCAACAACACAAAGGTAAGTTAGGCAGCTTTATCCAGATAGGAATTGTCTTCAGGTCCTCAGCATCAAAGTCGAAGCCAGTAGTCCAAGCCTTCATAATAACTGGTCTGTTGTTAAGCATATGTGGTCCTGAGTATATCACCCTATCCCTTTCCTCCAGACATGAGAAATTGATCACAAAATAGCCCGTATTATGACAGTATACTTTTGGTTTCTTTGAGAACTCCCCTTGTCCTGCAATAAACCTCTCCATAGCCCCAATCGAAGGTGATCCCCCTATGACATACACTATTGCTGCATATTTCCACTTATTGATTTCACTATCGATATCCTCTTGTATAAGTTCAATAATCACCTCACCCTCCACAATAGTAGGTGGTATGAATTTCAGATCCATACCTTTTTTTGCCAATTTGTTCTCCTCAAACAGCATCGACCATGCCTTAGCTGGTTTTGGTTCAGATTCCAGTTGTAACTTCCTCTGTGCTCCTCCAGTTTGAGCTGTTGTTCCATTGACAATAGGAACTACTTCCTTTTCCAGATCTGCAGCTGGCATTTGATGTTGAGATATTCCTTCCGAGCTTGTTATCTTCTGCATGTTAGCCGGGGCTACCCAAGCTCCTGTTGGTGCTTTGTTTCCTTCACTTCGGTCTGGTAGGGATGGGCAGGCCTGTAAATCCGATGATGCATATTCCATTCCTTTGTGCTTTGACACTTCCTCGCTCTATTTCCTTTCAATTACGATGTTCACCTCATTGACACCTACTTTGTTCAATGTAACAGTACCAGCACCTCCAATTGTTAGAGGTTTTGGTGTAGCTAATCGCGTTATTTCCATGGTCCTTCCTTCCTTTGAGCTATTGTCTTCCTGAGTCAGTATCTTTGTATTCTTCGCCGGTCGTCCTCGTGCTCTCCCCATTCCGGTGAGCGCAGGTTAGCAGTTCACGCTAAGATGCGCCGAGAGAGAAAGAGAAGAGTTTTTTTATTTTTTAAAAAGGGTGTTCTGCAGCATGGACATGGTGCTCTGTGGAAAAAGGAGTTTCACTGAACTGATATTTGCATGGAATCTATTTTTTTGGTGAAGATTAGCAATTTAGCATCATTAGGACGGTTGCATTTGGGTTCCCGCTTTGCCTCACTAAGAGTTAAAAGGCAGATTAAGAATTTAAATTTATGGGCTCAACCTTTAACGTTATTAGCATTAGACTTATTATATCCTTATAATTATGAGTTGATCACGCACAACTATGCCTTCTAAAAAGGACAAAGCGTTCGCTGCAAATATATTCTGGTTAACAAGTCCGGAGTCGAATCCCACAGGGAATTAACCTATCAACCACAACTATTGGACTCACAGATTCACGTATTCAATCTTCAGAGATATTTGATTAACAATTTGGTTATTTATTAACTAGATATTATTTAATAAAAATGCAATAACTTAAGACTAGCTATAGACTGATTGTAAGCAAGAATGAGAATGGTCTAAGGTTATGATTTCCCCTCTTGTCGGAATTCTTTCCGCTATGTTTGCTATAAATTTGCCTAAATCTTCTCTATCGATCATGAGCACTCTAACTGTCGTAACTCTCTCCCGAGTAGTTACAACAATATACTAGACATATTCTCCTGAATTACGCTAGTTGGCCTTAGTTACAGCTCACTTCGATCGCACCCAAGGTTTCGTTATCCCTAATCCCACCTTTAAACCCTTCGTATTGATCCCTCATATACGTTAGGAGTGGTGTTGTTCAACAACTACCTAAATATACACTCTCTCCCGAGTAATACATACTAAATAGTCACAGCCGATTGAGGGCCCTTCAATCAACAGCAATCACAACATAGTTGAACAAACAGAGAAATTATTAAGGCAAATCTATGTTAACATATCAGAAATTCATCCTCCAAGAGGTTCCATCAAAACCTAGATTAATGTTTAGCTACGTATAATCGTTTTCACAATCACAACAGTAGAATTCATCATTAATGATCAAAACAAGAGGAAGAAAGGTAAAACTCTATGTCGAATCTTCCGCCTTGCCTCTTGCCTCTTCTTGCCTTCAATAATCCTTAAAATCCCTTGATACCTCCTCTTTGGGTGACCTGGGCTTCTTATATGTTAAGGAGAGTTGCCCTCGAAGTTACGAAATTACCCCTAAAAATAATTTTCCTCGAGGTGACAAGTGCGGCCGCGCTTGGACCGTGCTTGGGCCTTGCATATCACGTTCTATTCTGCCTGACGAGCGCGGCTGGAGTGCGCCCGCGCTTGGCCCGCGCTCATGAAGTTCAGTTGTTTTCTATTTTTTTCCTTCTTCTTTCAAGCGCATTCACCTCCGATTGGCTTTCCTTGCTCCAAATTAGCTCCAAACACTGTTCAATATCCACATAATCAAGACTTGCTCGTGCAAAGCACAAAATTCATAATTAGAGCCATCTGTTGTCATTTAGCCTTCATATAACAATAAAGCATAACTAAGTTGGGGCGTATATGGTCACTAAAGTACATGAATATAGCCTATTATCAATACCCCACACTTAAACCATTGCTCGTCCCCGAGCAACCAACCATACTCTACAGAGGTTCCTTCACTAAGCAACTTCTCTAACGTATCACACTAAGAACATACCACAAGGATTGAGTCCAGTAGTGTAACATCTTTGCCTCAAGAGTTAACTCTCACATGCTGCGCAATATTCCTAACTTACTCACTTACTCTGCACAGAGGTCAAGATGTACCTTTCCTTCATGAATCAAGTGCCCTCACATCGCAAACGAGAGTAGTTCCACAAGCAATAAACATTCAGAACAATTAGGAACTCAAATAGACCAAATGCACTCACTCTCAGAAAGAACATTCATATGCCACAAAAGATGCATCATAGGCTTGCCCGTAGTGTACTACTCTACTAATCAAGCTCATTCAGTCTAGGATCAACTAGGACTTTATTTGGTTGTAATGTAGTCTAAGGGATGGGTAGGATACATTTGGATATAAGAGTGACTACACCTCCCTAAGCACTTTAATACATATACTTTTACATTCATAACCCCACACTTAGTACATATATCAATATATATTAACTCCCTGCTTCTTTAAGCACACTTAATCAAGAGCCACTATTTATCAAAGACATTTTTCTTTCAAGTAGCTCTTACTTATTCAAAACCGTGCACCTTTCTCCTGATTTCGTTAGTTCCACTCAATAGCCAAACCAAATACCCCACACTTTAACTTTTACCAGTTCATCACAATTCAAGTGCTTATGGGAGGTGAAAGGGTTCAAACAAATGGTTCATTCAAATAATTGGGTGAGGCTTGTAATGTGCTTGCCAATGAAACAGGATTACAGGCTCAAAGGGGTTAACTATGGTAAATAACAGTTAGGCGGGTAAAATATACATATCTGGTTCAACAAAGAAACGCCTATATCACTTCCAAGACTGAATAAAACTACTATTTCGCTTTGCAAACACACAGGGCAAGTTCTATGCATCAAATGCAGTGCACAGAATACAATAAATCTCACACACACATGGCACATGACTCACTCCAGATTGGCTTATCAAAACACTCTCGTCTGAGTACTTAAGTCAAGTTAAGAACATACAATTTAAGTCACTCTAACAAGAATCAACAACTGAGACTAAGCGTCACACTAAAGTGTCTATTGTATTTAAGGCGTAACAATGTTGAGAGATTCTCTTTCCATCTCAGCTCATAGCCCATAAGTACCTAAAAAAAACAAAAAAACTAACTACACCCGGTTCAAACTAAACCCTTGGAAAAGAACCGCGGTCTAAAGAAAAACCAAGGGGGAATTGATACACTACCTACAAAAGAAAATCTTTTCTTCTCTTTTTCTTGTTTTTTTTTATATATCGACTTAGACCCTCAAGAAACCCGTCGAGTGCTATCCATCGTCGGGCCAAGTCGAATCACATATTTAGACAACTAACTAAAGACCAAGATCAAGCTATGTTCCTACATATATACAACATACAAATGAAGTATCCCCCACCCCACACTTAAAAAGATGGCATGTCCCCATGTCATACAAAATAAATAAATACGAGGTAAAGGAACTTCCCTACCAAATCAGTCCTGATCGGAGACAGTGCTAGGGTCAAGGTGACACGCCCGACCCAAAGCACGTAACTAGCCCATGATTTTCTTCTCTGATTTAGCATTCTAGGTGGCCAAAGCATCAACTCTCGTCCCCAAGACAGTGATCGTAGTACGCAACCCTGCCATCTCCTGCTCTAAGGCTGCTAACCGAGTAACCCGGCCGACCCCAGATGGTCTTGATGCTTCCGCAACATGATCATTGGTGGGCGACTCAGCTCCTTCCTCCTACTCATCCTCTTCCTCCTCAGGTGCATCGGAGTCATCACTATCATCACCACCAGGTGCCACATGCTCCTTCCCAGTAGTTACCTTATCCGCTTGAAACTTTGCCTCTCTCGGCACTTTTCCATCCACACTCAAGTTTTCCGGCACCCGAGCTGCCCCGCATAGCCTAGTGACTAGGGAAGGGAAGAAGAAACCATATCTCTTCACCGGACAACGAGTAAACATCTCCTCGTGAATAAGCTTGGCCACGTCAAAATTGTGACCATTCATAAAACACCAAATCAATACAGCTCGAGGAGCATTCACTTCCGTGGTGTTGGAGGACGGGAGCAGACGGTTGTTAATGACATACAACCAACACTTCCCTTCAAAGGTGAGTGCCGCTGAATGGAACTTACGCCCATGTTTCATCCACACAATCTCCTTGCCAGGCACACAAATTGTTTTAAAGAATAACTCCCACTGAATGTATTTTTTGCCATAGGCTTCATAGTAATCCTCCATCTCCGCCACAGGTGCGGGTAGCCGGTATATTCTCCGAATAGCCTTAACAGAGGCGTCCACAGGCTTCTTGCGCATTGTGACCACACCATTCACATGTTCTTTAACGTTAGCATAGAAATCGCGCACAACCATCAAATTCCCATCATCCGGTTCTTCAAAGAAAATTTCTAGCCCACGCCTGACCAACTCATTGTACAAGTTGGGACAACCATATTGGAGCGACCCTATATCCATGCCCCTCTCTGGTATTGGTTTCTTGGGTGCCTTATCAGCAAAATGGTCCTGAGCTGCGGCAGAGACGAACCTGTTACTATCATAAGGACGAGCAGGAGCTAAAGCGCGCGCTCTGGAGGATCCAGCTTGGCTACTGGATGAAGCACCAGTGGTTCGGCATTTCATGGAAGGTGCCATAGTACCTGAAATCAAGAACATCATCAGTGAAACACAAGAGATGTGAACCAAAGGCGGTTACTCAGACTTCATCCGCCCAATTGGTCACAATTAACATTAACAACTCACTGAGGCATTTTAACAAACACTTTGTATGCACCATTCACTGGAGTCCCCAATTAACAAATTTATAAGCCAAAATCCACCACAATTGCCCCAATGTCACCCACATATGTTAAGAGATACATTTACAACAACCTCAACAAACCCACTAGCATACAAGAGCACACTACAAAAAGCAAAAAAAAATCTACTAAAGAAAAGAAAGAAAAACTACTACATCACCAAGAACTCAACTATCCCAACAAGAATTGAAACAATGGATCTTTACCTGGTAGAGATGTGGTTAGGGTAGGTGAAGAGACTGTTAGACGAGAGAAGAGAGCGGATTGGGTGTGATTTGATCATGAATGGGGAGTATGAGGGTTGGGGTTCTTTGGGAAGAAATAGAGGAGTTGGGTTGGGAGTGAGGGTTTAGGTTTGGGCGTGAGTATAATAGAAGAGGGAGAGAGATATCAGGTTTGGGGGTGAGGGGGATAAGTTAGTATATATTACAATTAAAAGACAAAACAATTAATAAAAAGAAGTAAAATAAAAAAAAATAGCTTAAACTCAAGTGGCAGGCGGAACGGCACAAGCACGGTCCCAGCGCGGTCTGAGCATGGTCCCAGCGCGGCCGCGCTTGTGAAATAGAATGTTTTACCATATGCGCAGTCTGAGCGCGGCCGCACTCCTGGGTGGAAACCTGAGGCAGAATACATTGCAATATGCACGGTCTGAGCGCGGTTCATGCGCGACCGCGCACCTGGGCCTCGATATTTCACTAATTTTTACCTCTCTCTTCAACGTCGGATGGAATTATCACTTGCCCAAGCTCACCTGCACTTGTTAGTACTTACAAAAATCAAAACAACAAATTCTCACTACACTAAACTCACTACGCGCTGGGTTGCCTCCCAACCAGCGCCTTAGTTAGTGTTGTGTCACGACAAATACAACAATTCAATGGGTTGCCTCCCGTGAAGCACATGATTTAACATTGCGGCACAATGCAAATAAGCACATTTAAGGTACGCTCAACTTTGGAGGTTCGATCAAATAGGTCACTAACACTTTCTTTGCTTCCTCCATGCCCACATAATGTTTCAGTCTATGCCCATTGACTCTAAATGTGCGAGAGTCATTGCTCGCAGCAATCTCTACTGCTCCCGTGGGGTGAACTTCAACCACACGAAAAGGACATGACCATCGTGATTTCAATTTGCCCGGAAACAACCTCAGACGCGAGTTGTATAGCAATACCGTATCTCCAGGTTTAAAATTCCGCTCAATAATATTCCTGTCATGTATCATCTTCATTCTCTCCTTGTATAATCTTGTGCTCTCAAAAGCGTGATATCTAAACTCATCTAGCTCATGCAATTCTATTACTCTACTTGTTCCGGCTTCTTCACTATCGAGATTCAACTGTCTCAATGCCCACAAGCTCTATGTTCCAACTCTACGGGTAAATGACACACCTTCCCAAACACCAATTTGTATGGCGACATGCCAATTGCAGTATGGAAAGTGGTTCGATATGCCCACAGTGCATCGTCTAACTTCCTTGCCCAATCTGTTCTAGTTGCATTCATAGTTTTTGTCAGCACACTTTTTATTTCTCTATTTGAGACTTCCACTTGCCCGCTTGTTTGTGGATGATATGGGGTGGCCACCTTGTGGCGTACTTCATACTTCTCCAACAACTTAGTAAAGGTTTGATTGCAAAAGTGAGTGCCTCCGTCACTGATTATTGCCCTTGGGGTGCCAAATCGGGTGAAAATGTTCTTCCTCAGAAAAAACCAATTACCCCCTTTGCATCATTTGTAGGGAGTGCTGTAGCTTCCACCCATTTGGACACGTAGTCCACAGCGACGAGTATGTAATTCTTGCCATATGAGCTGACGAACGGCCCCATGAAGTCGATGCCCCATACGCCAAACACTTCTACTTCCTGAATTAGGTTCACGGGTACATGTCAGCGGGAAATGTTCTCAGTTCGTTGGCATTCATCACAGACTTTTATCCATAGATGTGCATCTTTGAATAGTGTTGGCCAATAGAACCCTGACTCCAAGACTTTCGCAGCTGTCCTCACTCCCCCGAAGTGCCTACCATATGGTGACGCATGACATGCCTGCAAAATAGAAGACTGGTCTATCTCGGGGATACATCTCCAGATCATGTTATCAACAAAAATCCTGAATAGATAAGGCTCATCCCAATAATACATACGACAATCACGAAAGAACTTTTTCTTTTGAATAGAAGAAAGGTCATAAGGAACAATACTGCTCGCCAGGTAGTTTGCAATGTCTGCATACCATGGCGCTTCCTCGAGACTCATTGTTAGTAGTTGTTCATCTGGAAAAGTTTCCAGAATCTCTTCTACCTCAACCTTCTTTTCAGCTCCTTCCAGCCTGGATAAATGGTCAGCTACTTGGTTCTCCGTTCCCTTTCGGTCACGGATCTCCAAATAAATTCTTGCAGCAGTAGCACCCATTGAATCAGGCGCAGTTTTGACTCCTTCTTTTCAATTAAGTACTTGAGAACGGCACGGTCAGTATAAACAATTACCTTTGAGCCTATCAGATAAGACCTGAACTTGTCAAATGCGAACATTACTGCCAGCATCTCCTTTTCGGTCACAATGTAATTCAATTGGGCTCCACTCAACGTCCTACTTGCGTAGTATATTGGATGCATGATTTTATCTTTTCGCTGCCCAAGCACTGCTCCCACAGCGTAGTCACTAGCATTACACATCAGTTCAAACAGTTGCTCCCAGTTGGGGAAAACTATGATAGGTGCCGTCACCAGTCTCTTCTTTAATTCCTCAAAAGCTACCTTGCAGTCATCAGAAAACATAAAAGGGTGATCTTTTTCAAGCAATTTACACAAGGGGTTAGCAATTTTGGAAAAATCTTTTATATATCTCCTATAGAAACCGGCGTGCCCAAGAAAACTTCTGATTGCTTTGACTGAGGTGGGTGGTGGAAGCTTTTCTATCACATCAACTTTTGCACGATCCACCTCAATACCTTTGCTTGACACTAGGTGCCCCAAGACTATACCTTCCTGTACCATGAAATGGTACTTTTCCCAATTGAGTACCAGATTAGTCTCGATACACCTTTTCAAAACTCGCCTCAAGTTCACAAGGCAGTCGTCGAATGAATTCCCCACCACTGAGAAGTCATCCATGAACACCTCCATTATCTCCTCTACCATATCTGTGAAAATGGCCATCATGCACCTTTGGAATGTGGCGGGTGCATTGCATAGGCCAAACGGCATTCACCGAAAAGCATAGATTCCATAAGGGCAGGTGAACGATATTTTCTCTCTATCCTCTGGGGCAACAAAAATCTGATTATACCCCGAGTATCCATCCAGGAAGCAAAAGTGAGACCTCCCTGCCAATCTATCTAGCATTTAATCAATGAATGGCAGTAGGAAGTGGTCCTTCCTGGTGGCCAAATTCAACTTCCTGTAGTCCATACAGATTCGCCATCCTGTGACTGTTCGTGTAGAGATCAACTCATTCTTCTCATTTTTCACTACCGTCATACCTCCCTTTTTCGGTACACACGCACTAGGCTAACCCAGTTGCTGTCAGAGATGGGGAATATGATTCCCGCATCTAACCATTTAATCACTTCCTTTTTCACCACTTCTTTTATGTTGGGGTTCATCCTTCTTTAATGTTCTCTAGAAGGTTTATGCCCGTCTTCTAGCAGAATCTTAGCATACAGAAGGCCGGGCTGATCCCCTTAATGTCTGCAATGGTCCACCCAATTGCAGTCTTGCACTCAGTTAGTACCTGCAAAAGTTGTTCTGTCTGCACATCTAACAAACTGGATGAGATAATAACAGGTCGAGTTGAGTCAGGTCCTAAGAATGCATACCTGAGATGAGATGGCAATGGCTTCAGTTCCAGCTTTGGTGGCTCTTCTATTGACGGCTTAGCTGGAGGAGTTTTTCTTTCCTCCAAGTGCAAAGGCTCAAATTCAAGCTCCCTTTTCCAAAAACCTTGGCCTTCAAGAGCAAGTACCTACTCTGCTAAGTCTTCACCATTAGCTTCGTCTAAGTTCATGAGGCAAGCTGCTAGAGGGTCTTTAAGGTTCAATGCTGCATCGTCCTCCTCCAACACTACATCCACCACATCTATTAGAGAGCAATTGGCAAATTCACTGCGTCTGCGTATAGATTTCTGCACGTTGAATGTTATCTCTTCATCGTTTAATCTCATTTTGAGCTCTCCAGTTTCACAATCAATTAGAGCTCTCCCAGTGGCCAAGAATGGTCTTCCCAATTATGGGAATTTCCTCGTCAACCTGACAGTCAAGGATGACAAAATCTACTGGAAACACAAACTTCCCAACCTGCACCAATACATTATCTAGAATCCCAGAGGGCCTTTTCACAGTTCGGTCAGCCAGTTGTAGTAGCATAGACGTGGGTCTAGCTCTTCCAATGCCTAGCCTTTTGTAGATAGCTAGGGGCATAAGGTTTATGCTTGCTCCCAGATCACACAGTGCCTTAGAAAATGCAAAGTTGCCTATTGTGCAAGGGATTGTGAAACTCTCTGGGTCAGACAGCTTCTCAGCTATGGGTCTCATCATAACAGCACTGCAGGTTTGAGTCAGTGTAACCGTGGCCAAGTCTTGGAAGTCAAACTTGCGAGACATAAGGTCCTTCATCATTTTTGCATACCCAGGCATTTCCTTTGAAGCAACAATCAATGGAATATTTACCTGAATTTGCTTCAACATCTCTAAGAATTTCTTATACTGCTCATCTTTTTGGTACTTAGCCAACCTCTGTGGGAATGGTGCTGGAGGTCGCTTCTTCCCTGTAATTTGGTTTTTCTCTTGTTCAAGCACTGCTTCTACTGTCGGTTTCGGTGCAGCTTCAGTCTCTTTCACAACCTCTTCTTCTTTGTTGGTGTTCTCTTGCGCATTCTGTACCGTCACCTCAGTTAAACCTGCTGAATCATCTACTTCAATGGGTACTGACACCAGTGTCTCAGCAGGCCTGCTTTCGCGAGCCATTTCTTGCTCCATATATAAGTCCCTACCATTTCGGAGACTCACTGCCATCAGCTACTTCGGGCCCTGCTCTTTCGTATTGATTTGGGTGTCTGCAGGTAACGTCCCATGAGGACGATTATTTAGGGCCATGGAAATCTATCCTAGATGGATCTCAATATTTTTAATCGCTGACTCATGTGAGTTTACTCTGTCAGCTAGCTTTCTAGTGGACCCAATCACTTGTTGCATCATACCCTCGAGTTTAACAAACCCATCTTCATGCCTCACAATCTGTTGTTGTAGAGGTTGTTAATAAGCCTGCTGCTGATTTTGCTGGTTGTACCCTTGTTGCCTTTGGTAAGGCACCATTTGCCCCTGTGTCG
>NW_017680323.1:13067-13901 GCF_001879085.1 Nicotiana attenuata | reverse complement strand
TGTCCTTTCCTTACTGGTTGTTTCTTATTATTTAGTTGTTCGTTGTTAGTAGTTTTTTCTACTTGTATTTTTAGCATTGTTCTTATATGTTTGTCATTACTGTGTTTTCCTATATGCTTTTCTGCTTATATCTTTTCCGGCGTATTCTTGTGTTTTTCTACTTGCTAAGTTTTTATGGTTCTTAGTCTGCCTTTTACTGAGCCTTGTTTAGGGTTCTTCTAAGCATGTTTCTCCTGTTGTTCTTATCAGTATTTGCCATTGTGTGCTTTGAATCCTTCTACTGTGATTGCATATTTCTTTGCTATACATGTTTTGATCCAATTGCTTGCTCTCTTTTGTGATTTGCCTAAACTAGGATTCTTATTTCAAAACCCCCAACTCTTTTAGGATAATTTCGGAGTTTCATATGATTCTGACTTTTGATAAACTCTTCTAAACTCTGCTACTGGATTTTATGCTGATTTACACGACAGGCTTCTTTCATACTCACATGCTCCTTATATATGATGAATTTCCCTCTAATTGGTCTTTAAATTTGCAATTAGCGTAAACCTCCTTCTGAATATAGATGATTTGGCATAGGTAAAACCCTTCTTTATTTTTGCGACTTGGTTCACTCATACCAAATTTCAGACCTTTGTGATTTACTGGCTGTCAAATGATTCTCTTACCTTATTTGCATAAATCGTGTACTGTCAAGACCCTGTCCTTAAATAACTTCCATGTACTTCCCTCTGATTTGCTACTTTGCACACAGGTTTGTTTAATTTCTTTCCTTAATTAGTTTGTACCGTTTGAATCTGAATCCCTTAATTAAGGGGAGTCTTATGTAAT
>NW_017680323.1:0-9553 GCF_001879085.1 Nicotiana attenuata | reverse complement strand
ATTGCTTTAGTTTTGTGTACTTCTATGTCTTTCTTTTACATTGTTCTTTTACTTTTGTTTTTAAGTTATTTTATTTCTTTTCTTCTTATTGACGTAAACTTAACTTTGGTTTCTTTGTTTTCTTTTCTTTAATGCTTTCTTTTATCACTTTCCTTCAATACTGTTGAAAAACTGCAATTATTGTAACCATTATTTTATGAACGTGAAAGTACATGACAATTTGTTAATTATTGTATTGCATTTTTTCGACATCATATTCCACTCGTGCCAAACAAAAGACCATAGCAACGCTTATAATGAGTGGTTGCGCTCTTCCGATATTATCACCCCCTAAATTTGGCAAAGGCATATTTGCGGTAAAACTAGTCGATCAACGGTGTAGTCGACGGTTCCGCGCCTTTCCCTCTTGAGTTGTCCGCTCAAGGGTACCTTGTCTAATACCCCATAGAAACCATTTCTCTTTAAAATTGTGCATGCATCATGGTCAAACTTAGCCGAGTCAGTTATGTTGTCCGCATAATGACTCTTTAAGATAGCCTTGTCAAAAGTCCACTAGGTTTCCTTGAAACCCAAACGGACGCTACCACATTCTATACATTTATTTGGAGAACTAAATGCTTTGTTATGCTAATTATTGACGTTAAATAGTCGAGTCCGGTGGGGGAAAAGGGTCTAACCTTTTGTTTTGCAGAAAATGAGGCACGAAGTCCCCAGATTCAGCATGGTCACCAACATCCACCCCAAGCTGTTGAATTCGTGGAAAGATTTGCACTCCAGTGATCAAGCTCTTGTCAGAAAATATCTAGGAAACCTACCTTCTCTCCTAGACATTCAGCCTAACAACAAGATCATAGAAGCTGCAACTTTGTTTTGGGACTGTGATAGATCGGTGTTTCGCTTCGGGGACATAGAAATGACACCTTTACTTGAGGAAATAGGAGGGCTAGTTGGGATACCATGGGAGACTCCGGGTTTGCTGATGCCGGAAAATCGTAAGGGTAGGGGTTTTCTTAAGATGATAGGTTTAAAGAAGAATCCCGATTTGACATGCTTGGAGAAGTCTTACATTCCATTCGACCATTATATGAGAGGTACGACCACAACAAGTCATACCGTACCTATCCAGACGAATTTGCCATCACCTCATTGGGGCACATCCACCGAAGGCTATTCGTGTTTATGTTCTGTTTCTTGGGAATGATAGTTTTTCCGATAAAGAAAGCCAGAATCCACACCAGACTGGCCATGGTCACCAAGACCTTGATGGAGGGAATTAACGGGCAGCCATTCAGCCTTGTGCCAATGATAGTTGCAGAGATATACCGAGCCCTAGAAATATGTCAACAAGGGGCCAAACACTTCGAGGGATGTAATTTGCTACTCACACTATGGCTTATGGAGTACCTCCAAAGGGGTGAGTACCGGCAGGAAATCCATCGTAGAGATTGGGATGATCATATCGCTTTTCATCACCCAAAGCAGATGAATTATATGCCCAACATGTTCGCCCAACCAGAGAATGCTAGAGAGTGGGTCGAGCTCTTCGACAATCTTACTGAAGACCGGGTGCAATGGATGTCCGAGTGGTTCCCTACTGAAGAATTCATCATACAGTCTAGGGATACTCCATTTCTGATACTGATTGGTTTAAGAGGGACCTACCCATATGTCCCTATCCGGGTTATGAGATAGGCAGGTAGGAAGCAGGTTATACCAAGGGTCGACAAGATGAGTCATTACCGGGCTGACTTCCAGGCTGACGATAGTCAGTACAAGTGTCAAGCCCAGCATATGTGGCATAGCAAGATTGTCTTGGGAAAAGACACCATTGAGCCAGATCGTTACCATGCTGGTTGTACTCCACATTACCTAGGTTGGTTGGAAGACGATCACAACGATTTGGGTCAGCCCGGATTTGTTCGAGGTCACAGGATCATTGATGAAAAGGCGGAAGCACAGGTAAAGTACAACCAACTGCGCAAGAGGATGCGGGAATGTGAAAATGAGCACCGTGAAATACAAGAAGCCAATCAAAAGCTAATTGGAGAATGGAAAGAGATGGCTGTCAGCGCCAACAAACGACTGATCTGTTTGGAGCGGCGCATAGTAGAGCTGGAAAAGAAGTTCCTGAAGAGGGTTGAAGATTGCCGGGTTGCTGAAGGAAATGAAGGCGGACATCTGGCCAGAGCCTACTTGCTGCTGGGACTACGTGAGCTGGTGAAGCTGTTCGATGGAGCTAAAGAAGCCGAGTCTGGGGAAGGTCCTTCTGGGACCAAGTAGTGAGGAATCTCTTCTTTGCTTTAAATGTAATAAGGCCTATGGCCACTAGTGACACTTTTATTTCCTGTTATTTAGTGTCGTTTTGGGATTCGTCTTATTTTTCATCAATAAAATGAGGCATTTAGCATTATAAGTTCTCCAAATTTATTTGTCGCTAGGCCTACCTCGGGCACAACGAGGCTCCCAAATTAGGATACGATTTATATTCTTGCACTATGTGTTTAAATACTGCAATGTTTTCTCCTCAAGATCCACACTAACTTGTTACCTTTTTTGTTTTTACTTTTTGTTTTATTCCCCTTCCCCAAAGGTTAGTTCGTGCATTCTGGCATCGTCATCTTACTCCACAAGATCCAAGGGCCCTCCACCTCCTCCTCCTCCGAGTCCTATCAGAAACAAGAACAAGGGAAANAAAAATGGAAGACTTGAGCAATATCAGGAAGGAGAACTCAGTTTAAAGGGTAGAGGTTCCCCAGGGTATTCAGGTTTCCAAGGAAAGTGCCTCCCAGCTCGAACAAAAGTTATTGAAATTCCAGGAAGAACTGGACCAAGTTCGGAATTTGGCAAGCTTGTCATTTTCCCTCACTACCCCAGATGTCAACTTCCCCAACACTCAAAATCCCACACCACCACAAAACATCCCGAAACCACAAAACTAATCCGCTCATCACCACCACCGCAACACATGCCACACTTCAAGCAACACCCCACTGCTCATCCCTGAACCCCTAAATTCCACAAATGATCATCACCACAACACCCCCATCTATGTGGAAACCATACCACACCCCATTCGGCCCGCCTCGAGCACACTTGAGTCTGATGACAAAGACTCTCTTATCAAGAATCTGGCCGCAGAACTCAAGAAGCTGACTAGCTGAGTTCAGGGTGTTGAAGGAAGCAAGGGGATCGAGTGACTGAATTACGAAGACCTTTGCATTCAACCAGATGTCGAACTGCCCGAGGGGTACAAACCTCCCAAGTTCGAAATGTTCGATGGCACCGGGGATCCCAGAGTTCATTTGAAGACATACTGCGACAAGCTGGTCGGAGTAGGAAAGGATGAAAAGATTCGCATGAATCTCTTTATGAGGAGTCTGAAAGGGGATGCCCTATCTTGGTACATTAGCCAAGACCCGAAGAAGTGGTTGAATTGGGTAAATATGGCGTCCGATTTCATGGACAGATTCATATTCAACACGGAAAATGCACCAGATGTGTTCTACATCCAGAACTTAAAGAAGAAACCCACGGAGACATTCCGTGAGTATGCTACTCGTTGGAGGTCAAAGCCGCTAAGGTCAGGCCAGCTTTAGAAGAAGAACAAATGAACAGGTTTTTTGTCCGAGCTCAAGATCCACAGTATTATGAGAGGTTGATGTTGATCGAAGGCCAGAAATTTTCCGACATCATCAAACTAAGGGAAAGGATAGAAGAGGGCATCAAAAGTGGTATGGTCACTAACTTTGAAGCTTTGCAAGCCACCAATAAGGCTCTGCAGTCCGGTGGTACATCCAAGAAGAGGGACGTAAGTGTCGTAATGGTTGCACAGAGAACCAAATCACCAGTCAAACATCAGACCTACCCGACATCTCCACTTACATATCAACCTACCCCAAATTACCCCGCACCTTCCTACCAAGCTCCACCACCTGCCTATCAATCACCTCATCTCCCTCATACCAACCCACTTCACCCAAATATTCCCAACCCACACAAGTCTACCAAGCCTACAACACTCAACCATCCCACTATCAATCACCTCCTACTCGCCAAAATTTCCCTAGACCCCGACCAAACTTCGACCGCAGACCTCCCAAACAATACACCGCCATTGCCGAACCAATCGACCAGCTGTATGAAAGGCTTAAAGCTGCTAGCTACGTCACCCCTATCCCTGCTATAGCTCCAGAAAACCCTTCCCAATGGATCAACCCAAATAAAACCTGTGCATACCATTCCGGCATTAAAGGGCATACCATTGATGAATGCCGCTCCCTGAAAGACAAGATTCAGGCTTTGATTGACAACAAGATCATTGTGGCAAAGGAGCCTACTCCGAATGTCCGCAGCAACCCTCTACCTGACCACAAAGGCGGAGGCATTCACATGATCGAGATAGAGGATGATTGGGACCCCAAAGGGTCGATCGGATTAATCACTAAAGGTGACGAACCAAAGAAACCAACGGTCACACTTAATCCAATTGTAGTCCAGATTCAGCCTTCTGAAGACGCTGAAGTGAACATGTCCCTACCGCTCGATCTTGAAACACCATCTTCTGAAAATACGCCAGGACCAATTGAGGTTGAGTTCGGGTCCCCAAAGGCACCTGCACCATTTGAGGTTGTTGTGTTGCCTCCCAAAGCAAGGGCACCCATCCCGGTAGCAATGACACCTCTAACATCGTTCCACTCCCAAGCTATACCATGGGATTACACGGCCGAGGCAAGGAGAAAAGGAAAAGCCAAAACCGGAGAAACAGTTGCGGCGCAGGGTATGACAAGAACCGGCAGGGTTTATACTTCGGAGCATTTAGTTGAATCAAGTAAGCAGGCTTCTGGACGGCCTATTGAAACTGGGCCCGATGATCTGTGGAGGAAGATAAAGCAAAAGAGTACTCAGTCGTTGATCAACTGAATAAAATACCGACACAGATCTCCATCCTAGCTCTGCTGCAAAGCTCCGATGCGCATAAGAATGCCTTGTTGAAGATACTGAATGAGGCATATGTACCCAGCAACATAACTGGAGGAGAAATGGAGAACATGGTAGGGCAAGTATTGGAGAGTCACAAAATCACTTTCCACGAAGACGAGCTGCCACCGGAAGGGCTGAGCCACAACAAAGCATTGCACATCACTGTGCAGTGCGAGGATCATTTCATCACTAGAATTCTGATTGACGGAGGGTCCAGCCTCAATATTTGTCCATTGGTGACTCTCAGAACATTGGGGAAGAGCCTGCATGAGATCAGGGATGGAGCCATCAATGTCAAAGCTTTCGATGGTTCCCAAAGGTCCACTATTGGGGAAATCAGTTTATGTCTACAAATGGGACCGACTTGGTTCGACGTTGACTTTCAAGTAATAGATGTCCCAGCATCTTACAACTTGCTTTTGGGACGACCTTGGATTCATGCCGCTGGAGCTGTAGCATCAACCCTACACCAGGCAGTGAAGTTTGAATAGAATCGCCAAGAGGTGATTATTCACCGCGACAGTAGCAATCCCATATACAGTCGCCAGACTATCCCGGCAATCGGAGGAAGAAGGAAGATAGGCAGAGAAACTTACCATCACATTGAGTGAGTCAACGCCGTAGACAAGGATAAATGGTGGGATAACAAGATTGAAAGTATACTGAATTGGAGCGGATATGAACCTGGCAAGGGGCTCGGTAAGAACCTCCAGGGAATCACCAAACCTATCAAGCTGAAGAAACATGGTACCACTTTTGGCCTGGGATATGAATACACTTGGGAGGAGTTCAACCACTGGTCGCCACCATGGCGCAGTCCCTACTATCCATTGGGGCTTCCGATACCTCGCCTGGAGCAGAATTTTTAGCCAGCCGATGTCATATATGGGTTGGAAGAAGAGGAAGCACTGGCGGCAATGAGGAATTTGTTTTGGAAGATGATAACATGGACTGTTGCGTGATTTTCGAGGAGGAAGGGGAGGAAGGCCCTTCCAAACAAGCCGTGAGCCGAGGAGCACGCCTCGACGACTGGACCGTCAGAACCACCAGGGCCCGGAAAGCTTCGGGTATCAAGGCTGAACAAAGTACCATGCATCATCTTTATTTTACCAGTCAATTTTCTTTCCGCATTTTAATTTCGAAATAAGAGCTCCAATGTTCAAAACAATTATGAAATTTATCAAAGCATTTTAGTTTCTCCTAAATCCCGCTCTTATTACTATTCATCGTTTACTTTATTTACACAACATTACTATTACTTATCTTGATGAACCCCGATTGTGACTTGCAACGAGACAACGCAACAAACGGATATATACTCAGAATAAGATGATATACGAGAAGAGGTTGTTAAAGAGGTTGAGGATTTCGAAAATAGACCTAAATCTAACTTGGACGAGACTGAGGTTGTTAACTTGGAAAACACAAAAAATGTTAAAGAAATGCGCATCAGTGTTCATCTGTCACCATCAGAAAAGGAGGAGTACACGGGATTCCTAAGAGAATATGAGGACATATTCGCCTGGTCGTATGATTATATGACTGGTCTCAGTACATCTATTGTAGCTCACAAGTTGCCGACCGATCCGCCATGTCCCCCGGTAAAGTAGAAGCTTAGGAAATTCAAGCCAGATATGAGTCTGAAAATCAAGGAAGAAGTCACTAAGCAGGTCAAAGCTAAGGTTCTCAGGGTGGTGGAATATCCAACGTGGTTAGCCAACATTGTGCCAGTACCGAAGAAGGACGGGAAGGTTAGAGTCTGTGTCGACTATCGGGATCTCAACCGGGCCAGTCCGAAAGACGACTTCCCCTTGTCGAATATACACATCTTGATTGACAACTGCGCCAAGCATGATTTGCAGTCATTCGTTGATTGTTTTGCTGGGTACCATCAGATATGGATGGATGAAAATAATGCTGAGAAAACGACTTTCATTACACCGTGGGGGATGTAATGTTATAAAATGATGCCGTTTGGGTTAAAGAATGCCGGGGCCACCTACATGACGGCCATGACCACAATTTTTCATGACATGATACACAAGGAGATCGAGGTGTATGTAGATGACGTCATCATCAAATCCAAGAAAGTCGTTGATCACCTGGGAGATTTGAGGAAATTCTTTAATAGACTGAGAAGGTACAATCTGAAGCTGAACCCCGCCAAATGTGCATTCGGGGTTCCCGTCGGAAAACTACTTGGGTTTATCGTGAGTCGCCGAGGAATAGAACTGGATCCATCAAAGGTTAAGGCCATTCAAGAATTGCCACCGCCAAAGAACAAGAGGGACGTGATGAGTTTCCTGGGGAGACTCAACTATATCAGTCGGTTCATAGCTCAGTCCATTGTCATTTGTGAGCCGATCTTTAAGATGTTAAAGAAAGACGCCGCTACCAATTGGACTGACGACTGCCAGAAAGCCTTCGACAGAATCAAAGAGTACCTGTCAACACTGCCGGTTCTGGTTTCGCTCGAACCAGGTAGACCCCTGCTACTCTACCTTGCAGTATTGGATGGAGCTTTGGTTGTGTTCTTGGGCAGCATGATGAAACGGGGAGGAAAGAACATGCCATTTACTATCTCAGCAAGAAGTTCACTTCGTACGAGGCCCGGTATTCTCTATTAGAGCGCACCTGGGTTGCTCTGACTTGGGTAGCTCAGAAGTTGAGGCATTATTTCTGTGCTTACACTACGTATCTCATATCAAGAATGGACCCATTGAAGTATATCTTTCAGAAGCGCATGCCCACTGGCAAGCTGGCCAAGTGGCAGATCCTGCTAAGTGAATTTGACATTGTCTACGTGACTCAGAAAGCAATCAATGGACAAACACTAGCGGATCACCTCGCTGAAAACCTTGTGGACGGAGAATACGAGCCTCTGAAGACGTATTTTCCTGATGAGGAGGTATCCTTCATAAGAGAGGACATTGCAGAATCCTATGACGGTTGGAGAATGTTTTTCGATGGAGCAGTAAATTTCAAAGGAGTTGGCATAGGAGCAGTCCTAGTATCAGAAACCGGCCAGCATCATCCGGTATCCGCAAAGCTCAGGTTCCCATGCACCAACAATATGGCCGAGTACGAAGCTTGCATCCTAGGGCTCAAGATGGCCATTGACATGAACGTCCAAGAGCTGCTAGTGATTGGGGATTCGGATTTGCTTATACATCAGGTCCGAGAAGAATGGGCGACCAAGAACTCCAAGATACTCCCATATTTGCATCATGTACAGGAGTTGAGGAAGAGGTTCACAAAGATAGAATTCCGGCATGTCCCCAGAGTCCAGAATGAGTTTGCCGATGCATTGGCCACTCTATCATCTATGATTCAGCACCCGGACACAAATTTCATTGACCCTATTCCTGTGAAAATCCATAATCAGCCAGCTTAATGTGCTCATGTCGAGGAGGAAGCAGATGGAAAGCCTTGGTTTCATGATATTAAGGATTATTTAGCCACGGGGGAATATCCAGAACTTGCAAACGCTACTCAGAAGCGCACACTTCGAAGGTTATCCAACAATTTCTTTCACAGCGGAGGAATCCTGTACAGGAGGACTCCCGATTTGGGGTTATTAAGCTGTGTCGACGCAAAGGAAGCATCCATGCTATTGGAAGAAATTCATGCAGGGACCTGCGACCCATATATGAACGGTTTTGTCTTAGCCAAGAAAATACTCCGAGCTGGCTATTTTTTGATGACTATGGAAACGGACTGCATTTGGTACGTCCGAAAGTGCCATCGCTCTCAGATACATGCAGATATGATAAAGGTGCCTGCTAATGAGCTTAATGCAACAAGTTCGCAATGGCCGTTCGCTGCTTGCGGAATGGATGTCATCGGACCTATTGAGCCTGCCGCATCAAACTGACACAGGTTCATTCTAGTGGAAATTGATTATTTCATCAAATGGGTTGAAGCGGCATCATACAAGTCAGTGACTAAGAAAGTCGTGGCAGACGTTCTCCGTGACCGTATCGTTTGTCGGTTCGGTATCCCAGAGTCAATCATTACTGATAATGGTTCCAATCTCAACAGTGACCTGATGAAAGCAATGTGTGAAACATTCAAAATCAAACACAGGAATTCAACAGCCTATAGACCTCAGATGAATGGAGCCGTAGAAGTGGCCAACAAGAATATCAAGAAGATACTAAGGAAGATGATAGAAAAACATAAGCAGTGGCACGAGAAGCTATCATTTGCTCTATTGGGCTACCGCACCACAGTTCGCGCATCAACTGGTGCAACTCCTTACATGTTGGTTTATGGCATGGAAGCAGTCATCCCTGCCGAGGTAGAATTTCCATCCCTAAGGATCATGCAGGAAGCGGAACTCGACGATGCAGAATGGGCGAAGAGTCATTACGAGTAGTTGGCTCTAATAGATGGGAAAGGAATGAATGCAGTTTGCCACGGTCAACTTTACCAGAACAGAATGTCCATCGCCTTTAACAAGAGAGTCAGACCAAGACGATTCACACCAGGGCAGCTGGTGTTAAAGAAGATTTTTCCACATCAAGATGAAGCCAAAGGGAAGTTCTCTCCTAACTGGCAGGGTCCAATATAT
>NW_017680322.1:10247-13903 GCF_001879085.1 Nicotiana attenuata | reverse complement strand
GCTAACCCAACAACATCCTACGAACTTAACCGAGCGATCAAATCGCTAAAATAACATCATAAACGAGGAATCAAACCTCAAAATCATCATTTTTCATTCTAACTTCATAAACTTCAAATTTTAGATGTTTAGGTCCGAAACACGTCAAATGACGTCCGATTTCAACCAAATTTCACAGAAAGTGCTTAACCCATATATAAGACTTGTACGGGGCGTCGAAACCAAAATACGAGCCCGATACCACAGTCTTTTAATCAATTTTTATTTCCATTTTCCTTAATAATTCCAGAAAAACAATTTCACAGAAAAATTCTTTTCCTCGGATTTCGACTCCGGGCACATGCCCGAGTCCCATATTTTTCTACGGACCCTCCGGGACCGTCAAATCACGGGTCCGGGTCCGTTTACCAAAATGTTGACCGAAGTCAACTTTAATCATTTTAAAGCCACATTTTGAAATTTTCACAGAATTTAACACATAATCTTTCCGGCTACGCGCCTGGACTGCGCACGCAAATCGAGGCAACTAAAGGTGAGATTTTCAAGGCCTCGGAAGCACGAAAAAAAAGAGAAATCCGGTGATGACCCTTTGGGTCGTCACATTCTCCACCTCTAAAACAACCGTTCGTCCTCGAACGGACAAAAGAAAGAAGTACCTGAGTCGGGAAATAGATGAGGATAGCGGCTTCGCATATCAGACTCGGACTCCCAGGTCGATGCCTCGGGAGGCTGACCTCTCCACTGGACACGCACTGAAGAAAAATTCTTCGATCTCAACTGTCGAACCTGCCGGTCTAGAATAGCTACTGGCTCTTCCTCGTAAGACAGATCCTTGTCCAATCGGACAGTGGTGAAATCTAACACGTGGGTTGGATCGCCGTGATACCTCCGAAGCATGGACACATGGAACACTGGATGCACGGCTGACAAGCTGGGCGGCAGGGCAAGTCTGTAAGCCACCTCTCCCACACGATCGAGAATCTCAAATGGACCAATGAACCTAGGGCTAAGCTTGCCCTTCTTCCCAAATCTCATCACGCCTTTCATAGGCGACACTCGGAGCAAGACCCGCTCACCAACCATGAAAGCTACACCTCGAACCTTACGATCCGCATAACTCTTTTGCCGCGACTGAGCTGAACGAAGCCTGTCCTGAATGATCTTGACCTTATCCAAGGCCTCCTGAACTAAATCTGTACCCAATAACCGAGCCTCTCCCAGCTCAAACCATCCGACTGGAGATTGACATCGCCTACCATACAACGCCTCATAAGGAGCCATCTGAATGCTGGACTGGTAGCTGTTGTTGTAGGCGAACTCTGCTAAGGGCAAAAACCGGTCCCACGAGCCTCCAAAATTGATGACACAGGCTCGGAGCATATCCTCCAATGTCTGAATAGTCCTCTCGGACTGGCCGTCCGTCTGAGGGTGGAACGCTGTGCTCAACTGAACCTGAGTGCCCAACTCCTGCTGAACTGATCTCCAGAAATGCGAGGTAAAGTGCGTACCCCGGTCCGAAATGATAGATGCCGGCACCCCATGAAGGCGAACAATCTCTCGGATATAGATCTCAGCTAACCTCTCCGATGAATAAGAGACTGCTACAGGAATGAAATGCGCTGACTTGGTCAGCCTATCAACAATAACCCATATCGAGTCGAACTTCTTCCGAGTCATCGGAAGTCCAGTAACGAAATCCATGGTAATCCTCTCCCACTTCCACTCGGAAAGCTCAATCCTCTGAAACAAACCACCAGGCCTCTGATGCTCATACTTGACCTACTGACAGTTCAAACACCGAGCCACATATGCAACGATATCTTTCTTCATTCTACGCCACCAATAATGATGCCGCAAGTCCTTGTACATCTTCGCGGCGCCCGGGTGAATAGAATACCGAGAACTATGGGCCTCCGCTAAGATCAACTCTCGAATCCCATCGACATTGGGCATACAAACTCGCCCCTGCAATCTCAAAACACCATCGTCATCTAAAGTCACCTTCGTGGCACCTCCATGCTGCACCGTGTCTCTCAGGACACACAAATGGGGATCATCAAACTGCCGATCACAGATACGCTCCAATAATGAAGAACGAGCGACCGTGCAAGCTAACACTCTGCTAGGCTCAGAAATGTCCAACCTCACAAACCGACTGGCCAAGGCTTGAATATCCAAAGCAAGCGGTCTCTGGCTGACCGGAATATAAGCAAGACTACCCATGCTGGCGGACTTCCTACTCAATGCATCGGCCACCACATTGGCTCTCCTCGGGTGGTACAAAATAGTAACATCATAATCCTTCAATAGCTCCAACCACCTCCGCTGCCTCAAGTTGAACTCCTTCTGCTTGAACAAGTATTGCAGACTCTTGTGATCAGTGTACACCTCACACGTCACACCATATAAGTAATGCCTCCAAATCTTCAAAGCATGAACAATGGCTGCCAACTCTAGATCATGGACCGGATAATTCTTCTCGTGGATCTTCAATTGCCTCGAAGCATAAGCAATGACTCTGCCATCCTGCATCAATACTGCACCAAGCCCAATACGGGAAGCATCACAATAAACTATATAAGGCCCTGAGCCTGTGGGCAAAACCAATATCGGTGTCGTAGTCAGAGCTGTCTTGAGCTTCTGAAAGCTCGCCTCACACTCATCCGACCATCTGAACTGGGCACCCTTCTGGGTCAATCTGGTCATCGGGGCTGCTATGGATGAAAATCCCTCTACGAACCGGCGGTAATAACCCGCTAACCCCAAGAAACTCCGAATCTCAGTAGATGATGCTGGTCGAGGCCAGTTCTTGACTTCCTCAATCTTCTTCGGGTCCACCTGAATACCCTCTGCTGATACGACATGACCCAGAAATGCAAGCGAACTCAACCAGAACTCACACTTCGAGAACTTAGCATATAACTGACTATCCTTCAGAGTCTGAAGAACCACTCTGAGGTGCTGCTCGTGCTCCTCCTGGCTGCGGGAGTACACCAGAATATCATCAATAAAGACTATCACGAACAGGTCCAAGTAAGGCCTGAACACTCGGTTCATCAACTCCATAAATGCGGCTGGGCCATTGGTCAACCCAAACGACCAGGAACTCATAATGCCCATACCGAGTGCGGAATGCTGTCTCAGGGACATCAGACGCCCTAATCCTCAGCTGATGGTAGCCAGATCTCAATTCTATCTTTGAAAACACCTTCGCACCCTGAAGCTGGTCAAACAAATCATCAATCCTCGGCAGTGGATACTTGTTCTTAATCGTCACTTTGTTCAATTGCCGGTAATCAATGCACATCCTCATCGATCCATCCTTTTTCTTCACAAATAACACTGGCGCACCCCTAAGGAGAAACACTAGGCTTGATAAAACCCTTCTCTAGCAAATCTTGCAACTGGTCCTTTAACTCCTTCAACTCTGGCGGGGCCATGCGATACGACAGAATAAAAATGGGCTGCGTGCCTGGGGCCAGATCAATACAGAAATCAATATCCCTGCCGGGCGGCATACCCGGCAGGTCTGAAGGGAAAACCTCGGGGAACTCCCGAACATAGGAATAGAGTCAATGAAGGAACCTTTGCGCTGGAATCGCGAACATACGCCAGATAAGCTAAAACACCCCTTCTCGACCATGCGTCGAGCCTTC
>NW_017680322.1:7598-9874 GCF_001879085.1 Nicotiana attenuata | reverse complement strand
CACGGAAGCATCTCTATCACAAATCAGAATAGTACATGTAATGTCTGCACCTGAAGACTCAGCCTCTGGCCTGGCTGCTGGCTGGCCTCTACCTCTGGCGGCCTGAACTCCACCTCTATGACTTCTACCTCCACCTCTAACACCTCTGCCACCACCCCTAGCTGGCTGGGCAGGCTGTGGAACCTCTGGTGCCTGAACCATAGCACGAGAACTCTGATGCGGAGAGCTGCCATAAACTAGAGGGCAATACCTGACAATGTGCCTCGGATCACCACAAGCATGGCAAGACCTCGGCTGCGGCTGAGCACCCCTCAACCTCGGGAAAACCCTCCTGTTGTGACCATACTCACCACAGTCATAACATCTACACGAACGCTGCAGCTGAGGAAACTGAGGCTGACCCTGTCGACCTGAATGACCACCTGAAGTACCATGAGTGACCTGGAGAGCTGACTGAAAGGGCCTAGGAGGATGGCCTCTACCATAAGAACCTCTACCTCCAGACGAGGTACCACTGAATCTGCCTGCATGACGGGGCCTCTTACCCGACCCATGACCACCTCCCTATGGCAGAACCCTCTCAACTCTACCGCCCATATTGGCCGCCTCCTGAAAAGTGATCTCATCTCACCCCCGGCCTGAGCCACTGTACCCGGCTGACCTGCCACCGCTGGCTGAACTCCTGGAAGCAAACCCGCTCGAATGACGCTCTCCACAAAGCCTACCAATATGACCAAAGCGTCCTAAAGAACTGGGGTGGCTATGAACCCCTCTAGGACCTGAGCTGGGCCCACCAAAGCTGCTGGGGCTGGAACCTCCTCATCATAATCAACATGAGGCTCCACCTCTGAGACTGCTGCTCGGGGCTGAGCTCTGCCCCTGCCTCGGCATCTGGCACGGCCTCGATCTCGCTCTCTGCCCCTCGCAGGGGCTGCTGTTGGGGGCTCGGGCTGTTGTGCGGTAGAAGAGGAAGCATGTGTTCTCGCCATCTGCGAAAGAACAGAGTAGAAAGACAAACAGTATTTGAGAAACGGAATCGCACGATAAGAAAGAACAAAAGTGAAATTTTCCTAACTCTGTAGCCTCTGGGGGATAAATACAGACGTCTCCGTACCGATCCCTCAGACTCTACCAAGTTTGTCCGTGAGTTGTGAGACCTATGTAACCTAGTGCTCTGATACCAACTTATCACGACCCAGATTTCCCACCCTCAGGAGTCGTGATGGCGCCTACTAATAGGAGCTAGGCAAGCCAATTAACTATATACATTCTTAGGCAAACATCGACAATATTGAGACAACGAGACATTTAATATAAAAGCGGAAGTCTTAAACATAAATGAACTGAAAACAAGTGCGGAAATTCCATTACAACTTCTACCCAAGACTGGAGTCACTAACTCACGAATGTCTAGATTATGCTAAATACAAAGTCTGAATAAAAACATAGTTCTATTTGTTCCGATACAAGGACAACAAACAAAATAAGGAAAGAAGAGACTCCGGGCCATGCGGACGTCAACAAGGCTACCTCGGAATCTCTGGACCGAAGTCAACTCCCAACGCTCCTACTGCTGTCCAAAAGCTGCTGCTCCGGTACTGTGATCTGTGCAAAAAGATGCACAGAGTGTAGCATCAGCACAACCGACCCCATGTGCTGGTAAGTGCCTAGCCTAACCCCGGCGAAGTAGTGACGAGGCTAGACCAGACTACCAGATAAACCTATGTAGATATATATATACAAGTACAACAAAATAACAGCGGAAGGTTAGACCGAACACTTACCTCAACTTCCACAGCTAAATCAATCCACAACGACCGCCCTCCCTCTCGAATTCGACTCCAACTCAATCAAATCTATGAAATAACGACTTTACAACATTAATATAAGCTAAACAAATCAAACCCAATGCCTAAATATAGTTTTCTAAGCCTTCTTCCCAAAATTCCAAAAATTGACCCCGGGCCCGCTTGGTCAAAACCCGAGGTTCGAACCAACTTCACATCACCCATTCCCCCACGAGCCCGGATATACAATTTTGCTTTCAAATTCGACCCCAAAACGAGGTCTAAATCAAGAAAAATCAAAAAGCCCTAACTCTACCCATTTCCCCCAATTTCAACCCTAGATTACATGATTTGAGCTTAGGACTCTGATAGATGATGAAGGAAATTGAAGGAAACAAGTTAAACAATACTTACCCAAGAAGCTTTGGTGAAGGGAAACTCTAGGAATCGCCTATGGGCTATGGAGAAGATGAACTCGTGTGTATTTTG
>NW_017680322.1:0-4457 GCF_001879085.1 Nicotiana attenuata | reverse complement strand
TTAAAAATCACAGAAAGATTCAGCCTAAATCCAGAAGGACTTACTAGACTATACTACCTACAAAGGAAAAAGCTAAATCAAAACAATAAATAAAACAGAATAATACTTTAATAGTATTACTTTTAGAAATTAATAAAAAACTAGATAAAATTATTAAAGAAAAAGAAATAAAGACTGAAGTAGAAATTCCAAAAGTAGACGATTTAATAGAACAATTAAAAAGAGTAGAAATAACACCGCAAAAAGATAGACCTAAAATAAGAAACCCCAAAAATGGACCTTTTTTCAGGTAGGTCAAGAACAATGAATGAAGAAAGGCCACGAATAAGTTTTACAGATAATAGAATAGGGAATAATATGTTAACAAGAATTTTAACTAAGAAAAGACAAGAAGATAATCAACTATTAGACGAAATAATAGATATAGAAAAAGACATACAAATATTTCAACAAAATCAACTAAGATTGCTCAACCCAAAATTATTATATAATACAGGATATTTCTCAAATAATTCTCAATTGCATAGGCATTATAGAGAAGAACAGTTATCAGCCATAGGAAATAAAGTTGCTAAATTAAATTTAATCAACCCAGAATCAGTAAGGCAACTAAAAAATCATAAAAAGAGTTTAATGCATATGGGGTTAATAGTAATCGGATTAAAAGGACTAACTAGAAAAAACCTAGGAACCAAAGTACTAATCGTGGTATATGATGACAGATGGTCAGATCAAAAGAAATCTATAATAGGTTTAACAGAAGTAGACATGACCAACAATGGAGGAATATTCTATATTAGCCTAGACTTCATGATAAATTTAGCAGAATTCGGGAAAAATATTAAAATAGGAATACAGACTAAAGGATATGAAGAAATGAATAATGGAAATAATTTACTTATATGTGTAGGTTTCATAGGAAAAATGGCAACTAATAGTAATACAAAGTTTAAAATTAAAGTAGAAGATGTAGTCGAAGTAATGGGAAATAAAGGGATAAAATTAATAAAACCTATAAAGATAAGCCCAGAAGAATATGCTGGATTAGAATGAAATCTAAAAGATTTCACGAAACCAAAAATATTCAAACCAGAATCTCATTTGATGTACACAAACTCAAAGGGAGAAACTTCAATTAGATTTACTGATTATAATTATTCTACCGATAGAGAAATAGATGATGAAACTGAAAGTACGATAGAAGATATTGAATGTATGAATATTGAAATAATACAAGACGAATTTGAAGTAGATATAGCATTAGAAAGAGCAAGGAAACTAGTTAAAGAAAATAAAAGTAAGACGTTCCAATGTAAAGGATGTAAGCTTGGAAGATTAACCTTAAGTAAAACAGAAGAACATTTTAAGAAATGCGAATTAAGAACAGATAATTGGGGATATAGAAAAGAAAGTATGTCACAAAACAAATGCGATAAATTTGATCAGATTTTTGAAGAGATTCAGGATAGTTACGAAGAAACAGAAACAGAATCCTTAATAAGCATAAAAGAATTAATAGAATCGACTAGTTCTAGTCCCAGTCCATTTCAAAGAACAATCCATCAAAGTACAGTAGATACTAGCACGGGAAATGTACCTAGAAGAAGAGTATATAGACTAAATCAAGAGATAGAAACAGAAAATGTAAAACCATCAGGAAAAAGGATGCCTATAGAGGAACCTATAAGGTTACAAGAAGGAGGAAGTAAAGGTAAAATACTAAATATAGCAGCTCATGATCCACAAATGTGGAACTCGGTAATAGACCTCTGGAAAGGAATAGTAGTGGCAGATTATATAAAAACCTATAATGACACAGATTCAGAAACAATGTATAAATATATGGAGACTTTCTTAGGAGAATCAACAAAAGGATTATGGGAAGCCTATAAGTCTGAATTTCCACAAGATTTTCAAAAGCTAATAGCAATGGGACCAAATCCTTATAATTTTACAAATAAAATACATAGTTTAATTACAGGCGAAGATCCAAATAGTGGATTAGTAGTATTACAGAAGAACACTTTAATAAAATTAGAACAATTAAGTATAAGCAGTTGGTTTCACATTAAAAAGTTTTTAAATGATTATTTTTATTATTGTACTATTAGTGAAAATGCTTTTGATCAAGATTTAGGTAAAAAATTATTTAATAAACTCCCAGGAGTTTTAGGAAGAGAAATAGAAGAAAGATGGTATAAAAGAGAGGGAGTAATACAAAATCCAAATGCAAAATGGTCAATAGGACACAAAATACAACATATAATGGAAATACTGCAAGAAAAGTGTACCCATATACAGATACAAAAACAACTAAAACAGAATAATATGAGTTTTTGCAAATCAACTGTGGATACAACACAAAGTTATGACAAGAATGAATATAAAAAGAAAAAATATAGAAAATATAAACCTCAATATAATAAGGGATATAATAGAAAAAATTATTATCTTAGAAAATCATCAGCTAGAAAACCATATCTAGATAAAAATAGACACGTTAGAAAATATAGAACAGAAAGGAACTATAAAAATAAACTAGAATGTTTTACTTGTGGAAGTGTAGAACACTTAGCTAATACGTGCCCAAAAGAATCAATAATAAAACAAGAAATTCACAATTAATAGAAGATTTTCAAGAAACTTTAATAAACGTAGACGAATACATGTCAGATACTGAAAGTATATACTCTATAGTAAGTATAGATATAGAAGAAAAAACTCAAATAGACACCTCAGAATCAGAAGAAGAAGAATTAATAAATGAGATAGGATTAGAAAAATTAGATTTAGAAGAAATACAAGAAAATACTTTTGTAAACATATCGGAAGAATGTGTCCATAATTTCGAAAGGAATAAAGGATTAGATAGTAATCAGTGTTTTATATGCAAATGGTACAATAAAAGGGCTAAATGTAAGCTATGCTATCTAGAGGGATGTATTTCATGCATAGAAAAGGAATTTAAAACAAAAATATAAGATAAATGATTCTACTATGAATATGAGGATAATAGCATTAGAAACTAGAATAGATGAATTAGAAAAAAGAATACAAAAAATAGAAAAAGGAAAACAGAAATTGGAAGACAACAGAGAAAAGATAACAGAGGTAGATGAGGAACTAATGAGTATAGAAAACTATGACACGCTAATATGTAATGAAGATAAAAGATTAAGTACAATAAAAATCTTAGCAAGAATCAAAATAGAGGATTACGAAATAGAAACGTTAGCCTTAGTAGATTCCGGATGCACAAGATGTATAATAAATAAGAAGATAGTTCCACCAAATTTAATTAAAATATTAGATAAGCCAGTTGCAGCTATGCAGATGGATGGAACCCACAATATATACAGACATTATGTAGATAAATCCCAGATTAGCTTTATAAACACATGTTTAGATTTCTATAAACCGAGCTACAAGGTAGATAAAATATGGGTAAGAGACTTAAATATAAATTTTGTATTAGGGTTAAGTTTTATAATACATAACAATGGTAGCTGCCTACTCAGCAGGGATGGAGTAATATTTTTTAAAAATATTACACATACACCAGTACAAACAATAGAAACTGCAACCAGGATAAGGACACGATTGAATGCAAACCAGAAAAACCTACAAGAAAATCAGAAAGAATGTTGTAAGGAATGTAAAGATAAAAATACATGTTGTAAGATTAAAGAAGAATCTAAAACCTTAATACTAGAAGAAAATGAAGATAAAGATATATTAGAAAAAGACTATACTCTAATAGATATAGAAGCAGAGTTATATAATTTTAAAACAGGAATACAAAAAATAGGAATAATAAAAAATGAAAAGGATCTAGATAATATAATAAAAATATTAGATGAAATAGAAATAATAGGAGAAAAACCTTTAAAACATTGGGAAAATAATAAAGTTATGTGTAAATTAGATATAATTAACCCAGAATATATAATTAAAACAGCCTCAATAGAAGCTACAAATCAAGATTTAGAAGACTTTAGAAATCAAATCGAAGAACTTATGAGCCTAGGAGTGATAAGGAGATCTACTTCTAGACATAGGTCAGCAGCCTTCATGGTTAGAAATCACAGCGAAATCATAAGAGGAAAAGCAAGAATGGTAATAAACTATAAGAGACTTAATGATAACATTAAAACAGACGGATATAAGTTACCTGACAAAACAGAACTGATAAATAGAATACAAGGAAAAAAGATATTCAGTAAGTTTGATTGTAAATCAGGGTATTGGCAAGTAAAAATGCATGAAGAAAGTATTGAATGGACAGCATTTACTTGTCCAGAAGGGCATTTCGAATGATTGGTAATGCCGTTCGGACTAAAAACAGCTCCACCAATTTTTCAACGCAAAATGGACAGTATATTTGGAGAATATAAGAGATTTATTTTAGTATATGTAGACGATATATTTGTATTTATAGGGATATTAAAGAGCATTTT
>NW_017680321.1:0-13905 GCF_001879085.1 Nicotiana attenuata | reverse complement strand
TTTAGGACAAAGAAAAAGCGTCATGCAATCACAAAAATTAGTAAGTAGTGAACTATAAGAACATGGTAGTCATCTTAGTGACAAAGAGGAGGGAGAGTATCAAATAGCATGCAGAGGGTCCAGTAGAAAGACCCTAGAAGAGTTTAGCAGGAAATCAGAATCATATAAAGAAACAAAGGTTGAAACAAAGATTTCGAAACTCAATCGAGCAGTAGATGAAACAATCTTCAGAAACTCGAATAGGTCCAAAGAAGTTAGGGTTTTGAAATAAAACAAGTTCAAAGATAAAGAACAAGCAAATCACATAGCGAATAGTCTTAATACTCGGATGAAGCCCCAAATTTTAGGATTCTGCCATCAATCGAGTGTAGAGATGAAAAGACAAGTAATCAAGGCAACAATACTAACGAAATAAGTTCAGAAATCTCAGAAAGGAACTGAGACTTTTAACATGCATTTTCCAGTAGAAAAACAATCATAAGAAACACAGTAGAAGAACACATAAGAAATATAGTAGAAGAAACACATTGGAAATACAGTAGAAGGAACTTATAAGAAACACAGTAAAAGACACACATGCGAAACACAGTAGAACATGCTAAAGATCAAAGAAACTTTAAAGGATAACTTAACGAAACCCTAAATCGGAAAAAGATGAAGGCTCTAAAGGTATAGTTTTGAAAGAACTTTGTGAAAATGTTTAAAAGCTTAGAGAAAACACTCATATACAATGGATCTAAAAGAATCGGAAAAACCTCGAAGGGTTAGGATTTTAGTAGAACCCAGGTGATGAGAAAGGCTTGGAAAGTCATTGATCTGAGCCGGAGAAGTCGAGATCAAGCTCGAATGACCAGGGCTGGCCGGAGCATGGTCGGAGACGGCCATAGAACTCGAATCAAACAAAGTTTGGGCCAAGCTTCCTCATGGTCAGGCCTTGAAACCACAGTAACCAGGCGTTTAGGAGTTATGGGAGACCGGTATAGGACTTCAATGGCCTTGGAAGCCATGGATTCCGGTGATTTTAGGGTGGAAGTGGAGGGAGGCGGCTAGGGTTTGAGAAGCTTTGAGAGAGAATTGAGAGAAAGGGGGGTTTCAAAATGCAAAATGACTAGGGTTTGGGGGCTAAGGGAAAATTAAAAAAGGAAAGATTAAAAGGTGGTCGTTGATCATTTTGATCAACGACCTGGATTGAATGGGGAATCCGGGCGGGTTGTTTAGAAGGGTCATGGGTCGGGTATATTAGGTAATTGGGTTGGGTGATTGGGTTTAGGAATTGGGTTTAATCAGAGGTCCAAATCCGGCTAAAAATGAAATGCAAATGGGCTATCATTTAAATAGCCATTTTTCCCTATTTATTTTATAAAAAATAATAAATAATTTCTGGAAGTAAATTAAAGGCACTAAAATGACTAATAACATATAATTATCAATTTGAGAATACTGGACTTAATTTTTATAAATATAAACGCAATTAAATCTTAAAAAGGGCTAATATTGCAATTATATGCAATTTAGCTTCAAAAATACTAAATAAATTCGTAAAAATATGCAAAAAATATATTAGCTATATTTTTTTATTAATATGAGAATCCAATAAATGAATCACCAAAATAATAATTTTGGGAATTATTATTGTTTTTTTTATGAATAAAAATAGGGGAATAAATTGGTTTAAAAATCTTTAAATATTAAGGAAAAATAATAAAACATTTGGACATGCTTATATATGCGTACATATGCTATTTTCAAAGTATTTTGCATATTAAAAATATACAGGGAAAAATTGGGTATCAACATGCTTCATTAACTATCTTCTTATTTCCCTGCTAACATTTTTGTCCATCACTTTATTATGAAAACTTCAACAAGACATTGTTTTGCTTTTAGCTGCCCTTGCTCATCCACTGGCTCTTCGGGCTACCTAACATTCTCTCTCTACTCGGGACGGGAGCCACACTAAGATAATATTTATCCCTTCAAGGCTTCAGTGCCTATCTTTGTAGTACTCATATCTAGCTATACTATTTTAGAATGCACCATCTGGGTGTATCACAAGTAGATCTATTACCACATTCGCGATATCCTTTAGAAATGTCAACTAACGCAAATATTTCATCCATCCTTTTGGGTCACTCTAACCCCAGCCAGATCCTGATATCCGTCCCTCTCTTATACTACTTCTGTTAGCTTCCATAGGGCATAAATGAGATGAGTGTGGCCAATTGTACATACCTCTACTATCGTTGAAGGTAACTCAAATGCTTATATTTCCCTTCCTGAATGGTAAATAATGATAGTCTTCGTTAACTGGGCACCTCGTTGTTGACACCCAATTTTTTCCTATATATTTTTCAATATGCAAAATACTTTCAAAACATCATATATATGCATCTATAGGTATATCCAAGTATTTTATTATTTTTTCATAATTTTCAAAGATTTAAATTGATTTATTTTCCCCTTGTCATGTTTCTTGGATAAGAGTTCATTTGAAGCCTTTTATTTTGCTTTCTTTGCCTTCACTTTACTTGTTGACTTCAACTCATTATTGGGGTTCTTTCTTTACTTTCTTTTTATTATTACCGCTATAATACTAGCTTTTCTTGTGATTTCACTTTGTGTAACTCTCCCTTGTGTTCCTTCTATCCGTACATTTCTTGCTAGAACTTTGTCTATTAATCTTCAATCATCACCTACTGCCTCAAAGAATACACCTTCAGTTGTTTGGTCAATAGGGTCAAAGCCTAAACCGGAAAGGAAGCCTATTTCGGGTTGTAGGGTGCATGTTTACAGCAATGGTGATGTTTATGAGGGTGAGTTTCATAAAGGAAAATGTTCAAGAAGTGGGGTTCATTACTATCATTTGAGTGAGAGGTATGGGGGTGATTGGATAGATGGAAAGTATGATGGATACGGGGTTGAAACATGGACGAAAGGGAGTTGGTATAGAGGGCAATATAAGCAAGGATTGAGACATGGAGTTGGGATGTATAGGTCTTATACAGGGGATTTGTATGCTGGGGAGTGGTGTAATGGACAGTGTCATGGTTCTGGAGTTCATACTTGTGAAGATGGAAGCAGCTATACCGGGGAGTTTAAGTGAGGTGTCAAACATGGATTGGGTCATTACCATTTCAGTTAGTTTGGTTGGATTTGAGCTGTCCGGAGGTCTTTTCACCCGAGAAGTGCATTTTACAGTATCGGTTTGTCGCCTTTGAGGTAAGTATCTTGCCTAACCTTGTGTGGGGGACTTCCCCTTAGGAATTGAGTCTTCTATGCTAATTGTAGCCCGTGCATGCGAGGTGACGAGTGTGTGCTCAGACTTCTTTGTGGAAAATATGCTCTAGGGTTCTTAGGTCCTTATGTTCAAATGTGGAGAGTATTCCGTTATGATTGAGTTTAATGATTGCTTAAATTGTCTCTATATGCTCCATATGATATTGCTAGCCTTCCTTGAATCCCTACGTGTTGCGTTGACCTTTAATTGTCGTAATTGAAGTGATCGCCTTCCTTATTGTTTCGATATTTCTTGATTGTGAGTTCCTCTATGAATTTGTACCACCGGTTTTGGGAAATTTTGAATTATTCAAAGTTGGTTAATTTAAAGTTAGTAAGCATTAATTTTATTTCAGTTTATGTTAGGCTTACCTAGTTTAGAGACTAGGTGCCATCACGGCTCCTTCGGAGGGATTTTTGGGTCGTGACAAGTTGGTATCAGAGCTCTAGGTTCATGGGTGCTATGAGTCACAAGCAGGTTTAGTAGAGTCTTACGGATCGGTACGGAGACGTCGGTACTTATCTTCGAGAGGCTACATAACTGTTAGGAGATTCCCCTTCTTTCATTCCTTATCGTGCGATATCGATTCAGCTTGAAGTATATAACTTATGTTCCTTTACATCCACTCGTGTATAACATTATGCTCTCAGCGTTCGCCATGCGCCAGTGGTTTGTGATGCTACAAATAGGCTACGAAGGAGTCAGGGATGCTCAGGCATTGTCTCAACATGTTGTTCAAACTGAAGACCCAGAGGTATTGAGAGACTATTCAGTTGATCGTATGGAGGCGCGGCGGTTTCCGACATCTGGTTGATGAGTGCGAGCTGGGAAGGTTTAATTGGTTGACTAGTCGTCGCAATTTTGGCAAGTTCACAAGGTGGGTGTTGATTGGGAGTAGTTAGTGTATTGGAGTACCTTGTGATTTGTGTTGTGCGAGCTATGGAGAATAGTTTTGTGGATTGTCAGACGTTGTTTCCCATGGCTTTGCGCCAAGTGGAGGAGTCCAATAGTGGCATTCAGGTTGCAGAGTCAGACTTATATCAATTTGGGCTGGAGGCATGTATATATGCGATATTGTTGGATTCCTGGATTTTGCATTTGACCAAGGATCGATATTTTGCATAAGATGATATTGGTGCTTGCAATATTTCTACGTCAAAAATAGATCTACATTTCAACATCAAGGGGAGTTGGAGGAACAACTTCAGATTCATAGGAGGTCTATGCAGCTTAGGTGCCGTGGTTGCGGCAGGACGGGGTGCTTCAGAGGAAATGCAGTGGTTTATGAGCTTCTGGCTACGTGGTTCGTGTTAGGATCATCTGTATTTGGGACTTTGATTGGGATTGTTGCATATCGACTATTCGAAGAAATGAGTCAGTTCAGTAGTGTTGGGTCAACATAGCAATGGAAGTAAATGGTCCTTTTGAATGGGAATTCTCTACTGGCATTTGTGACATCACTCTTGTATTTGACGGTTTGCGTGACTCGGTCGAGTTGGAGAGGTGCAGTCCCGATGACTTAGTTGCGTGCGGGCAGATCTCGGAGGGTTCTTGATAGTTTGACTACGGCTTGAGTTGGGTGTCTTTTATGGGCATAAAGAATATATGGTACATTACAGTTTTCTCTTGAATCAATATCCGAAATTAATAGAGTGTTGGAATTACTGGCTATCATATGTGAAGAGTGTGTATTTTGGAAAGGACCTTGAGTTTCGGTTTGCGGGTGCGTGGCTAATAGCATGGCGATTACTGGATTTTGAGGCTTTCGAGGTTCATGTTTTGTTGTGCAGCCGGAATCTTATATGGGTGCTTAAATAGGATGATGGAAGGTGAGTGATGTATCAGCCATTTGATCTGCATAGTTGAGTCCGGGTGTGGGATTTTTAGTATTCCTGAGGTTTTGGGACTAGGTGTCCCCGTATGTGGGCCATTTCTTACTAGCGGATTGTGAAGAAATGTTGAGAAATGGGTAACTAATTGCATGTATTATCGATAGGCTACCGTTGATTGTCAAGGAATATTTACCTAATTGGGAAGGATCCGGATTTGGTTTGGGCCTATTTGGAAGATCAACAAAAATATGTGTTTGTATCAGGTTCAGTTTGTCTGCTCCTATGAGGTTGTCATTTTGATTAGGTTACCAGGCAGGATGGGTATTATTTGTGCCCCTAGCCTATGTTATGTGCTACTCTTTTATGTTATGCCACGCGGTGAAATTTTATGATTATTCCTCTTTCATATTGTAATTCTGTTCAGGCCTTATGGCGATGTGGGTGAGATAACCCTCATGATGTTAATTGCTCATTGCACCTCAGCGGTACTTGTTTCTTTTATGTCTTATTACTTCTATTCACTTTTTCCCACAGTTTTATTTGTACACTATGTTGTACTTGATATCAGTATTCATATGATCAGTGAGCCCGAGCATTTTTGGCTCGACAAGTATTTGGGAGCGGGCTGCACGCCGCAGCAGATGTTATGTGGTATACTGGCTTGATAAGTATTTGGGAGCGGGCTGCACGCCACATTGGATGTTATATGAGATACCTTTTCCTTGTGTTTATTTGGGGTTCTACTTTTCCTCTGTGGAACAATTTGATGAAAACTATATTTTCGTTGTTGCACATGTTACACTTGTTGGAAAATTCTTCCACTTTGCTTTTCCTTACCTGTGTTACGTAATTGAGTTCTTGCTGGTTCAATGTACGAGCTGTGTAGTGTGAGAATTCGTGTGTTTCCATGGTGAGTCATCAGTTGGGCTACTGGTATTGGTCGAGATGTGGTTCTTAGACCTGAGAGTGGTACTATGGTATTGGGGGTGAGGAGCGTTTGGAAGTATGTGGGTATTTCTGCTAAGATTTGGATAATGGCCCTGGCGGGCGAGAGGGTTTCGTGACTTGTTGACTTCATAGGCGGCTATGAGTTCCCGCATGTTTCTTTATCATGGACAGTGATGTGGAGGTCCGGAATAAGGTTATATTCAATGTGAGGTGTGTTGCCGGCACCCAGAGTGTTATTTGAACAGCTATGGTGGTAAGATGTTACTGCTTCGGGCATTTGAGTTGTGAGGAGCAGTGTATGATTGTACCACCGGTTTTGGGAAATTTTGAATTATTCAGAGTTGGTTAATTTAAAGTTAGTAAGCATCAATGTTATTTCAGTTTATATTAGGCTTACCTAGTTTAGAGACTAGGTGCCATCACGACTCCTTCGGAGAGATTTTTGGGTCGTGACACTAATCCGCCGCCTCTGAATTCCCCTCGTCTCTCAAATCCTCTCTACACCACCCTCAAACCCTAGTCGCCGCTACCTCACTCCGCCCTAACCTATGGTCTTCCAAGGTCATCGGAGACTTATGCCGGCCTTCCATGGATCCTTTATGTTTGTTCTTATGGTTTCAAGGCCAGACCATGAAGAACTCTTGTCCAGTCTTTGTTCGATTTTAGTTCCTGGCTGTTCTCCAGTCATCTGTGGCATTTCTCCGGCCAGCCATGGCTATTTGATTCAGACCTTTGACTCTCCTGCTTAGATCAATGGCTTTCATGGCCTTTCTCATCATTTGGGGTCCTTCTGAAACCCTAAGTTCTAAGGTTCTTTCGATTTCTTTTAGATCTGCTTAAGGTCTATGTTTGCTTTGAATTTCTAAATGTTTTTCTCGAAGTTTCTTTTAAAACTCTGCTTTCAAAATTCTTTATCTTTTCCGCTTAGGGTTTTCACTACTACAAAAAAGTCCTTTGGCGGCAATTATTTAGCGGCAATAAGGCAATGGTCGCTAATAAATTATTTAAGCTTAAATATTAATGGCATATGACCATTAGCCAGTAAAAGATATCCTTTTACAGGCAATAAAAAATAATAGCCACTAAAAATTACTAATTGAAATCAATCTTTTATTATTTTAACTTTCCCTCCGCACAAAGAAGAGAAAATCTTTCCCTCCAATTTTTTTGGATACCTTTTATCGTTTCCCACCCCAATTAGAAAACAATAGAACGAAAACATTGTATCGTTTCCCTCCCCAGTTGAATTGACTTCGCTGCCAAAAAGCCCTAACTCGCTGCTGTGTCAACGCCAGTGCGGCAACGCCTGTGCGATTTACAGTGCATCAACAACAGTTCCCATCTTCTTCCCAGGTAAATTCTCTTTTCTTTGATTTTACAATCGATCTATAGTAGATCAGTTCAAATCGATTTATAGTGCGTCAATGGCAGTGTTAACTTCTCTTCTTCCAATCGATTTACAGTAAATCAGTTCCATGCAATCGATTTACAGTAGATTTTGTATTGTTGCTGGTCGATTGATATACAGTAAATCAGTTCCTAACTCGCTATTGCGTTAACAGCTGCTGTAGTGCCCGTCCATCTTCTTCCCCTGTTAACTTCTATTTTCCCCCGGTTAAATCATTCGTTTGCAATCGATCTATAGTAGATTTCGGATTGATGCTTGTCGATTGATTTACAATAGATCATGTGTAATTTAATCTGGTGAAAGTCATGCTATATGGCTGTTCTTATTTGGATGTAGAAAATCCTGATTTAGGAAGTTTGTTTCGGCTTTGTTTCGGCCGCTTATCTTTATATCTAAATTTCTCCTACGTTATAAACCAATTTTTGGGAAAGAAACTCATATACTTGCCAAGGTTAATGTTCTTGTACATAGGATTCGTGTTCTGTATGAAACAATGTATGTAGAATGGACAAAGATTTTCAGATCCTTTAATAAGTATGGACGCCCTTTGTTACTTTAAGAATGACCTTCAAATGGTATAAAACAGGCCCTAGGCTATTCATATATTAGATTGAACTTTGTTAAGTGCTTAGATAACGAATATAAATATATAGAGTACCGCTTAGATATCTTTCTGATTGCAAAATATGCATATGAAACTTAATGTGTAAAACATGTATAAAAACTAGCCTATTTTATGGATAGCCACAAAGAGATGTGACCATTTATTTGCCCAAGTAGTTCTCAGTATTTGTTTGGTCTATATTTCTTGTCCAATGAAATTTGCATTCTGTAGATATTGTAGAAATAAGAATCAAACAGTGTTATGCTATAACTATCACTGCCCAGCGCCAAAACACAATGCTCCAATGTCTGGATTGCAGTTTTCCTATGTGTTCTAAGCTTTTGTCTTCTCCAGTTGCTTCTGTTATTTCTAATATTCGAAAACTGTTCTGTCCTGACCTCGCCTGGCTCCTTGTATGTGTTTTTGAAGTCTCTTTGTACATTAAACCAATCCACAAAAAGGCACCACTACTCATCTGAATACTAGCTTCATCTTTGCACCATCTGTGGACATAATTGACCCAGTCCATTTTGAAGATATCTATGAAAATGACCCATTACTGTTCGACGCCTAAACTTAGATGATTCATTCCTGTGCATTTGAGGTGTTAACTTGCATTAGGTAGTCCATTCCAAACACCTCATTTGCTCTTGTTTTAGCTTGCCAAAAGTACTTGTTTAGTATATAAATTCTGGGCAGCATAGTACTCATCCTCACTTCTATGCTTGTGCCTAACTTTAACTTCCTTCCAGTGGAATGAGTGCATAGCACTAATACCACCAACTGTAATTCCATCAAAGTATAGGGCATAGACACAGTATCTTTCCCTACCAAAAAGAACACAGTGTTAGTGGAAATCTTCATCACCATGCTCTCCTCCATCTGAATTTGAACATGATGATGCATTGAGTAAACACCCTTAGATTCTATCCATGTATGATCAGTTGTTCTGTTACAATGATGTTGATATAATATTGCATCAATTCCACCAACATGTTTAATATAAACCATTTTGAACCCTGAACTGATCCACCAAAAGTCCTGTCCTGTAATTCTATACCAGCTGTGTACATATGCAAATCTGCCTATTTTAAGGGTTGATATGTGAGCCCCAATGTAATTCTATGATAGATCTTTGTTGGAGTATTTCCTGTGAGTTAGAGATGTTAATCTCAATTTGATTTTCCACTCCAATCACATCATATACTCCTGTTATAGCTTGCCAAAAGAGGCCGCATATCACAGTAAATCTGGGCAGCATAGTACTCCTCATTGTTTCTATGCTTATGCCTATCTTTGGCTTCCTTTTTAGTGGAGTGAGTGCATAGCACTAATACCACCAGCTGAAAATCCACCAAAGTATAGGGCATAGGTACAGTAACTTGCCCTGCAAAAAAGAAAACATAGTTAGTAAAAAGTGTAATCACCATGTTCTCTTCCTTAAGGATTTGAACATGATGATATTTTGTGTAAACTCCAATTGTCTGCTCCTCTAGCTTTCTCTCCTCCATATGGATTTGATCATTATAATCGATTATATTCTCAAATTTCCTCCTGCTCCAGCTGTGTATCAGTTGTAGCTTTCCTTTCTCTCCTTGTGAGTCAAAGTTGTCCGCAAACCTCATTGCTTCTTGAGATGGATGATTTCATAGCAATTATATTGGTTTTTTATTTATAATTGTGTAATTTTAATATATAAACTAGCTTATATTTCATTTAGCTTTAGAATAGTTAAACTGACGTCTTCCTTAGGAAATATTATTTCAAATAATTCTTCTAATGAGGTTATATAAAGGTTAGAACAGAAGATAATCGAGTTGAAGGAGAAACAAAATGAAGAAATGAATATGATGAAACAAAATCAGGAGATGATGCAATCAGAATTACTCAAATGAGACAACTCATGCGCAACTATGCTCCTGATGCATCTATGCCTCAAAGTAGCAATGGCACCTCAGGTGAACTGGTAACTCCATTTCATAAGCTTTAGACATTTTTAATGAAATTCTAATCATATAAAAGTATTATTATCTAACATGTTAATATTTATTAGATCCCTGATGCCTATAGTGGACATGGACGAGTACTACAAACATCAAGGATGCCTAGTGTTGCTGAAAATGCTCAACCTTCTCATGGTATTACTCATCTTTGTCCTTCGTCGCTATTGTTTGAGTTTTCCTCCTTCGATTTTTATTAATTTTTTGTTGTATTTAGGCTTACCTTGGATGCTTCTTGCTTTTATATTTCCCTCACTGTTGTTGATGTCGCAAAGGTTGTGAGAAACTACCATTTTCCCAGCTATACCAACCGGTCGACTTAATCGTTTTTCACGTATCTTTCTTGCCAACTTGACTTACTACTTAATTTCTTCCTATTTGAACTATAGAGAATTATTTTGTGAATTTGTTTTGGTTATGATTTGATGTACATGTTTGGTTTCAACAAATTAGACAAGATTTTCGTAGGACAACTCCCGAGACAATCGTTTTGAAGCTCTTTGCAGTACTTTGATTTTTCCAATATGTGATGATGTGACAGTAAATCGGCTTATATAACGTGTGTTCTGGTTCTGCTAGTTTGAACTAGAGTGCCCGTGGAAATAATTACTACAGTTATCAATTGGAATAACTGGAATTAGAAAATCTTGTTAGTACATTACTAGTATTACTACATTACTGGAATTAGGAATTTGCCCAACACCTTCAACACCTGATGCAATAACTACAGCAGCATCTAAACGAGCTGCTTGCACAGATGATTCAAGTACCTTGGCGTCAAATACCTAGTAGCAACCCCTTCATTCACTTTGCCAATAGGTTTAACTGTGGAAGCTTGAAATTGGGCATTTGAAATATTGTTCTTACCTGATAATTCCAGCACTTGTGCATTCATCTTTGAACCATCTGAGTATGCAATTTTATGCGGTGTTGGACTGTCCAAAGCATCCAAAAGTTCCCTATCATGGTCTGAAATCATAGCCTTGCTTGAAGGCACAAAAGCAGGCACCAACGGGCTCAACTTCTTCTTAGGAGAAGTTGAAATAGCGTTGTTGTTTAGATCCTTTGGTGAGCTACTTAAAGGTAGGCTATCTCCTTAATCCTCATGCTCTTCACTGTCTTCTACATAATCATCCTCATCTTTCTCTACTTGTTCAACCCACGTTTTGGTTCTTGAGAACACAACACAAGCTAGATCATGGTCATGTTGTCCACGACCATCACTGTCCTCCATCATTGAAGCTTGACTTCTCATGACATAATTGTCATTCCCTGTGGATAGTAGTAGCTGCCCAGATTCACCTCCATGCTCACCAAATGACTCCACCGATTGAGACGGGATCTCATGCGCCGATGTGTTCAAGGTGACCAATGGTTGCCTGATCATATGATTGGCATTCAGCATCATTTCAATCTGAGATTCCTTGATGATTTTTTCCACTTGTGGACTGGAAAATTATAGCCTAGGAGTGCTGGAAATAGGTACACGATCACCCTTTAACACCTATGCCAAGCTGATCATTGATGCAACTTGTCGAACACCCAAAATTTTACTCGAAGCATCACTATGTTGGGCATGATCCTCACTGCTAGGACGAGGCAGTATTAGCTGTTGCACGTTATCATCTCCAAAGGTTGGTAAGTTAATTCCAACATCCTCCTCATGTGTAAGCGCATCAAAAACATTTTGAGTTATGATAGCTTTTGCGATATTCTGTCGCACAACTAGAAAAGTTAACTGCTGCTGTGTATTTTCCACAACTAGAGAGTTACCTTGCCTACTTGAAGATCGCACCACTTCTTTCCAGCCATCCCTAGTTGTGTTCTTTGCTGTCCCAGCATTAGCAGTAATAGCTGTTTCTTCACCAACTTCAGCAGTAACAGTAGTTATTTTTGCACCCTTAGTCGCATGGTTCTGGTCATTAGAGAATTGCTCAATAGTAGTACCAACCTCTGTGAACCTCACCACACCATCAAGTGAGCAAACACTAGGAGACTTAGTTTGCTCAAGTACAATTTTTTGAGAGTTCTTAGCTTCTGTAAATGTTGCCTTAAACCTGTAATCAGCTTCTCAGTCACACGATCAGCTCCATTAGAATTATGTGAAACTTCGGCAGCGTCGACTAAAACGGTAGAAGGCGCAGAAAAAGCTATTGTATTTTGTGGTTTAATGACTTCCAAGCCTTTTCCAAAAGCACGATCCGCAACTGCTCGATCCATCACAGAAACATTAGCATCCTTCAGCTCTTGAGAAACCTGAACAAGAGTTGCTTGTTGACTGATAAGTTAGGATTTTAACGTGTTTTATGCCCATACTTGCCTACGTTTTTGTCATAAAATTGCTACAAAATGGTCTCAAAATGCTCACAAGTTGCACTTGATTGCAGGTTTGATCGACAAAGCGACGAAAGTCAAATATTGTCTCAGAAAGGAGTGAAACCTGCTCAAGTGTCAAAGACCAAGGAAGTTGAGGAAAAGAGGCCCTAGTGCGGACCGCGCAATTGTGAACGCGGCCGCACTAGGAGGTTCAGAGAATGGAAAAATCCAAGGGGAGGCTACGCGGCCGCGGTCATTTCTAAGCGGTCCGCGGTCAGGCTCCGCAGCCGCGTTACACTTTTACGCGGTCCGCGGAGCAGAGATTTAGAGAGCCTAGTTTTGACCCTTTCCAAGCAATGCGGCCCGCGCTCAATTTTGTGCGGCCGCGCCAATTTCCACCGCGGCCGTGCTGCATTTTTACGCGGTCCGCGGTCTTCAACTTCAGAGAAGCAGAAGCCAAGAGTTCAAGAGCCAGTGCGGCCGCGGTCATGTTTGCGCGGTCCGCGCTGACCCCGCAGGGGTATTTTTGTCCAATTTTTCCAGCCCAGTATAAATAGAACCTTTTTCTATTTTTAGGTTAAGTTTTGTTTTTCTGAAGCTGCTGAGCTCGTGAGAACGCCTAGTTTAGCCATTTTTGGCATTCTTACTCTTCAATATTGTATTTTCTTCTTAGCAATCAATTAATATGTTTACTTCTTCATCTATTTCTTTAATTTTTGCATCTAGCATGAGTAGCTAAACTCACTAGCTAGGGTTGTGGCTCAACCCTAGTGTGGGTAATTGATGGGTGTTGCCATCTAAGGTTAGGTTGATATTGGGTGTTTGCTATTTGGATTAATTTTAGGTTTTAATTAAGGATTGGTGGTTGTAAACACTGATTCTAGCTTGGTGGGTTTAACTCTTCTTGAGAAAGAGAGTCTATAACCCCAAAATTGACCCAACAAGGAATTGGGATGGACCCATGAGAAATAGTAGTCCCAATTAACGGGTTAAACCTCGAGAGAGTAATCACCCCACTTGAACCCTAGTTGCTTGGTCTAATTGGCCTACCCAATTGGTCTCGAGAGAGTCAATTGGGCAAAATCACTCCCTCTACCGAGAGGTGTGAGAGTGGGTATAATTGTGCAACGGTTATAGCATAAGCCCCAAACATGTCAATCTACCCTTAGTAGCATCTACCCGTTAATTAGCCACCTAGGCAATGCCACGACCCTAGTGCCTTTCTCTATATTAATTACAACTTAGCAATATTCCCGTAGCAAAATTTAGCTTCAATCATTAGTCTTATAATAGCAGATATAAAAATCAAAATCAAAGATGTTTGAAGTGATATTAGAAGAACAATTGCAATTCTAGCTAAACAAGCAATACAACTCCATTACTAGCTCCCTGTGGAAATTCGATCCCGAACCACTATTCGGGTAAAAGCTATTGTGACTCGCTCTTCCTACCTTAGTGTAGTGTTGAGTCGGCAGCGATCAACTTTTTGGCGCCGTTGCCGGGGGTAGCTTACGGTGTTG
>NW_017680320.1:13223-13906 GCF_001879085.1 Nicotiana attenuata | reverse complement strand
GAGATAATCCATACTTTTATATCTCTGTTTCTACAAAGAGATGTAATGGTAAATGAAAGTAGAATAGTCGATTGGAGCAGAAATGAAGAAGATATTACCCAAATGAAAGAGAGAGAGGGGCGACATTACCAAGATAAGCTTCAGGTGGAGCAGAGGAGTAGGTGGAGAGAGGAAATGTTCTGGAAATGTGTAATGGGTAGTAGTGGGGATTGTCGGTATGTAAACAAATGTTGGGGTATATCGATATACAGGTACACGTGTCGGGAGATGAGAAGGGTAAGTCAGAGGTTAATTGTGCAATTTAGTAGGGTGGAGAGGGGATTTGGCTATTCATGTAAATGTATTTGGGTGGACAGTGGCTACCAATATAATGTGATTGTCATTTGGGCTGCATGTATTGGGCTAGCAGATGGACAGTTAGGCTGGTTTGGGAAGGAGTCATTATTGGACTACATAAATAGCCATTGTATATGTTTTACATATATATGGCTATTTGTTAAATTCAATATTTTGATCAATGTGGTCGGTGGTGCAAGGTGGTGGCTATGTGTGCTAGTTAGGACAGATCTGTTAAGGTGTTTGGGCTGGGTTTTCTGCATATTACTGAGTTATATAAATAGCCATTATATGTTTACACATATATGGCTATTTATTAATTTCAATAATTTGCGGATGGGATTTAA
>NW_017680320.1:0-10338 GCF_001879085.1 Nicotiana attenuata | reverse complement strand
GAGCAGAGTCACATTTTACTTTAGTCCATTCAGATGTTTGGGGTCCTAGTCGGGTCAGTTCTACCTTGGGATTCCGCTACTTTGTCAGTTTCAATGATGATTATTCCAGGTGCACTTGGATATTTTTGATAAAAATCGATCTGAATTGTTTTCTATTTTCCTGCCTTCCACGCTGAAATTCAAAATTAATTTGGGGTTTCTATCTGCACATTTCTTAGTGATATGCCCTAGAGTATTTGTCTTCCCTATTTCAGCAGTTTATGAACTCCCACTGGATTATTCATCAAACATCTTGTCCGTACACATCCCAACAAAATGGGGTAGCTGAAAGAAAGAATAGACATCTTATTGAAACTGCTCGTACCCTACTCATACCATCTCATGTTCCGCTGCGTTTTTGTTCATAACCTTACTCTAGGAAAAGATAAGTTAGCTCCTCCTGCCCTTAAGTGCGAATTTCTGGGTTAATCGAGAACACAAAAGGGATATTGATGCTATTTTACTGACCTCCAGCGGTATCTTATGTCTGATGATGTTACCTTCTTTGAAACCCAATCATACTTCACAAGTCGAGGTAATCACTTAGATATTTCTGAGGTGCTACCAGTTCCGTCTTTTGGAGATTCAGTCACTATCTTCCATTCATCTTCCTCCATAGCTCCAGTTGCAACTCCACCACCTATAGCTCTAGTTCCACCAACTATAGCTCCAGTGCCACCACCTAGTCCAGTTCAACCTTCTATAGCTCCACCACTCCTGACTTATCATCGTCGTCCGCGCCCAGCATCAGGCCCAGCTGATTCACGTCCTGCACCTGACCCTGCTAATACTGCGGACTTGTCTCCTCTTAGTCAAATGATTGCACTACGAAAAGGTATACGGTCCACACTTAATCCTAATCCCCATTGTGTCGGTTTAAGTTACCATCATCTGTCATCATCCCATTGTGCATTTGTATCATCTTTGTCCTCTGTTTCCATCCCTAAGTCTACAGGTGAAGCATTGTCTCATCCAGGGTGGCGGCAGGCTATGATTGACGAGATGTCTGCTTTACATACGAGTGGTACTTGGGAGCTTGTTCCTCTTCCTTCGGGTAAATCAGTGTTGGTTGTCGTTGGGTGTATACAGTCAAAGTTGGTCTAGATGGTCAGGTTGATCGACTTAAGGCTCGTCTTGTTGCCAAAGGTTATACTTAGATATTTGGAATCGATTATAGTGATACTTTCTCTCTCGTGGCTAAAATAGCATCAGTCCGCCTTTTTCTATCCATGGCTGATGTTCGCCATTGGCCTCTCTATCAGTTGGACATTAAAAAAGTTTTTCTTCACGGTGACCTTGAGGATGAGGTTTATATGGAGCAACCACCTGGTTTTGTTGCTCAAGGGGAGTCTAGTGGCCTTGTATGTCGGTTGCGCCGGTCCCTCTATGGTCTAAAATAGTCTCTTCGAGCCTGGTTTGGTAAGTTCAGCACAGTTATTCAGGAGTTTGGCATGACTCGTAGTGAAGCTGATCACTCTTTGTTTTATCGGCATTCTGCTTCAAATCTCTGTATTTATCTGGTCGTTATGTTGACGATATTATTATTACCTGCAATGAACAAGATGGTATTAGTAAGTTGAAGCAACATCTCTTTCAGCACTTTTAGACTAAGGATCTGGGCAGATTAAAGTATTTTTTGGGTATTGAGGTCGCTCTGTCTAGCTCAGGTATTGTGATCTCACAACGGAAGTATGTCTTAGATATTCTTGAGGAGATAGGAATGATAGGTTGTAGACCTGTTGGTACTCCGATGGATCCGAATTCTAAACTTCTGCCAGGATAGGAGGAGCCTCTTAGCGATCCTGCAAGATATAGGCAGTTTGTTGGTAAATTAAATTACCTGACATTTCCTTTCCTGTGAGTATTGTGAGTTAGTTTATGAATTCTCCCTGTGATAGTCATTGGGATGCAGTTGTCCGTATTCTTCGGTATATAAAATCAGCTCCAGGCAAAGGTTTATTGTTTGAGGATCGAGGCCATGAGCAGATTGGATACTCAGATGCTGATTGGGCAGGATCACCTTCTGATAGACGTTCTACGTCCGGATATTGTCTTAGTAGGAGGAAATTTGGTGTCTTGGAAGAGTAAGAAACAGAATGTGGTTGCTTGGTCTAGTGCAGAAGCAGAATATCGAGCAATGGCTATGGCGATATGTGAGCTAATTTGGATCAAACAATTGCTCAAGGAGTTGAAATTTGGTGAGATTAGTCAGATGGGACTTGTGTGTGATAATCAAGTTGCTCTTCATATTGCGTCAAAGTCAGTGTTCCATGAGAAACTAAACACATTGAGATTGACTGTCACTTTGTTAGAGAAAAGATACTCACGGGAGATATTTCTATAAAGTTTGTGAAGTCGAATGATCAGCTTGCAGATATTTTCACCAAGTCCCTCACTGGTCCTCGTATTAACTACATATGTAACAAGCTCGGTACATATGATTTATATGCACCGGCTTGAGGGGGAGTGTTAGAATAGTTATGTGAATATATGTAATTAGTCCTAGTCCCTTATGTAATATAAGTAGGTTATGTGTTATGTATACGTATAAATAGGCTTATTGTAACATAGAATATAAATTAATAATAGTTTTTCCCGTGCTTCTCACAATTGGCATAAGAAACATGAATAGGGATAAGGGATCCTTGTCTTAACCCCCTTTCTGAAGAGAAGAAACCCTGAGGAGATCTATTTATTAGGATTGAGAATTTAATAGTGCTTAGACAGATGCGGATCCAATTTATCCACTTAGAATCGAAGCCCATATCATCCATTGGTCTAAGTAGAAACTTTCAATTAACATGGTCATAAGCCTTCTCAATATACTGCTCGCATAGAACACCTAGTAGCCTGCTTCTGATTCTGGAATCAATCACCTCATTTGCAATTAGTGAGGCATCCATGATCTGTCGATCCTTTATGAAAGCCATTTGGTGACCCCCAATGAGCTTGCTAATAACAGTCTTCAACCTTTCAACTAAAACTTTGGCTATGATCTTGTAAACACTCCCATCAAGCTAATTAGCCTAAAATATTTTAGTGCCTTAGCTTCATTCTTCTTTGGTATGAGAGACACATAGGACGCATTTATGCTCTTTTCAAAGTACTCATTGGCATGAAAATTTTTTAGTGTTAGCATGACATATTCCTTGACAACTGGCCAGCATTTCTGAAAAACCCCATTGTGAATTCATCAGGTCCTGGTGTTTTGTTTGATGCACAGGACTTGAGACATTTCATCACTCCCTGCTCTTCAAACTCTCTTTGTACCCAGATACTCTCCTCTTCTGTTAAAAAGTTCCGCTCAGGGAGATTGTAATCAGGCCTCTATTGTTCAGGTTCAGCATACTAATTTTGATAAAAAGATATAACTTCCTCCTTGATTTCTTTCAGATCACTGATAGTCTACCCTTGTATCTTCAACTTGTCTATATGATTATACCTCATGTGAGCATTTGCCATTTTGTAGAAAAATTTTGTAATTTTATTTCCATATTCCAGCCATAATATTCTAGACCTTTGGCTCCAAGATGTTTCTTGATGTTTGGCCAGGTCTTGAATTTCTATCATGAGATAAGCTTTTCTAGTAATTCTCCTTCAGAGAGTCTTCTACTTTCTTAAATCTGATCAACCAATATGATTTTATTTAGAACTATCTTCTTTCTCTTCTCTGGAGCCATAGTTTTCTCTATTCCACTCTTATAGTTTAGATCTGGAAAGCTTCACTTTGTTGGCTAGAAAAAAATCAAGTCTACCTACAATCACAAAGGAATTTCACCCGGTGTGTACTTTTCTTGTAAAATCTTCAACATCCAACCATTAATTTTTAAACTTGAAGTGTGAGTTTTTTAGGCCTCGTCCCCACATTTCAATGAGATTGGTACATGATCAGAGATCACTTTTGGAAGAAGACACTATTTGATATTACTAAATTCCTCATCTCACTCCATAGAGAAAAGGAATTTGTCTATTCTTAATGCACAAGTAGAGTTGTCACGTTGGTACGATGTGAAAAGACCCCGTAAAAGTGGAGGGTCAGCCAATTCCAGTTCTTCTATAGTTTCTGAAAAGTCAGTCATTGCTCCAGTTAGCCTTTCCCTATTACTTCTTTCATTAGTAAATCTAGTGGTATTGAAGACATCAAATACCACCCAGTTCCTATTGCAAATTTCTTTCATTGCCCCCAATTCACACCAGAGATCTTGTCTTTCCACTCTATGAGCATATACCCTAGTTAGAGCCCATACAAAAATTTCATATCACAACACTAAAATTGCGGGTAATAAAGAATCTTCCACCTTCTACTAATTCCCCAAGCCATTCTTTCTTGTCCCCACATAATTAGAATGCCTCCACTCGACCCTTCAGCTTCTAGTTTGAGATGGTCAATCCAGCTGCTACTACCCAATTGTTTGGCTATGGCATTACAATTCCCCTCAATGGTTCTTGCAAACAATAGATATTTGCCCTTCACTTTTTGAAAGCTAATTTAATTAACCCCCCCCCCCCACACACACACACACACACACATTTAAGCCCCTTACGTTCCAGAAAATTATATGTATCTTCATCAAATTTTTATTTTGAGTAATCTCCCTCTATTTTTTAGGAATTCCATCCTTGAAACTCATTACAAACTTCAAGTTCTTCCTCTCGTAAACTCCCTTTAATTTTGGTGAGGTACTAGTATTCTTGTTTTTCGTTCCCACTGAAGCTCTTATCTCCTTTTCTTACTGTATATCTTCAAAAAAAGGTCATAGCTTCCCATTTGTAACATTTAAAACTCACACCATATTCTCTTGCTCAGCTTCCTTATGTTTCTTTTGATCCATGCAGGGATATCAAGGTCACAACTTTATGGGAGTATCTCAATAGGTTCTACCACATCAATTTGTTGATGATGAGCAATGGCATGTTACTATCATCATTCTCTTTTTCAGAGAAATCAAGAACAGTCTGTATATCTTCTTCATCTGCATTAGTTTGTAAGCAGTTAACTAGAGATAAATGAGATATTGAGGGTGTTTGCTAAGCTTAGGGGTGTTCAAAACCGAACCGAAACCGAAAACCGAATCGAAACCGAAGCTTAATGGCTTATTGGTATGGGGTTAACGATTTAACGGACGGAGAACGGATTGAAATTTTTTTATAAACGGCTTATCGGTTTGGGGACGGATTATTCAATTTTCTTAACGGATAATCCGTTAACCCGTTAAGAATATATATATACATATAAAATTTATTTTATCCATATATTTTACCTATATAATAAGTGAAACTTTCTTGAATGACGAAGGGTATAATCGTCAAAATAATCTAAAATGTTGGCATTATAGTAAATGACTTGCCAAAGGATCAGTACGTGTTCATTGCACAGAGACCCACGTGACTAACTTTAGGCTTCAGGTTTTCTTTTTGTAATTTTGAGAACTACATTTCTCAATTTTCATCTCTCAATTGTTCTGTTCCTCTATTGCATCTACTTTCTGGTGAGTTTCATCCTTCTCATTTAGTCCCTCTTCTTTTTTTGCTTCTTTTTTGGATTTCTATTAGGACATTTCAGTTCTTTCGCTACTGAGGAGCATGAAAATTGACAAATAGTAAGAAATGGTAATCCGTTTGTTCCTTTGCATTTTCTTCTGGTTTATTGAAACATGCACAACAAGTTCCCATGGAAATTATTTTTTGTTTGTACCATTGTATTCTTCTCTGGATTTTCAAACATGCACAACAAATTCTTTACAGGTTGAAGTTGAAGTTATGAACTCAAAAGGCGTCATGTGCAATATAGATTGAATTAGGCCGATAAATCGCCCGATAACCGCCCGATAAGAGCTAAACCGATACCAATCCGCCCGATATCTTATCGGGTGGCTAGCGGATTAATATATTTAAAAGCCGATAACCGATAAGCCAAACCGTTAAGAGTAAATAACCGTCCAATCCGCCCGATAAGCAGCCCTAGCTAAGCTTATAAGCTGGTCAAACTGGCTTATAAGCACTTTTTGGCTTATCTACGCGTTTGGTAAAATTAAAAGTGCTTATAAGTCAAAAATAAGCCAAAAGCCATAAGTTGGTCTCCCCCAACTTATCAAATTTCAGCTCATAAGCACTTTAAGTTTGACCAAAATATTTACTATTATATCCCTAAAATACTTCTTTTTAAAACAAAACTCTTCGTATACCTAGTTCTTCAGCTGCATATTATCAATTTCAGCACTTTTATCCAAACACGTAGCTGCTTATTTTTTAAATCAGTATCAGCATTAAAAAGTGCTTTTCAGCACCTAATGCTTATTAGCTACTCTAAATCAGCTAAGCCAAACGGGCTCATTATATTCTCCCCTGTCGGTCTTTCCTGTTCCTCTGTCTCTAAGGTTGACGGAGCACTTTTAGATGGGATTAAAATATTTTTGTGTGAGAGAGAGAGAGAGAAGCATTTGTTCCTAAGCTAAAAGTTGAACCTCCATTTTCTGCTACTCTTCTCTGACTGTTTGTGCAACCAGTGTTTTGATTTGTGATGGCAAACTCTCGAGATTACCTCATATATGGCCTCTAGATTAAGAGCCATGGCACTATTTTGTTTAAAGGGAGTTGGTTTTGTTGGGTTTTGGATGTGTTTAATTAATATATTAAATACTTAAAAGAGGGTGAATGGGAAATGGAGGGAAATAAAATTTTTGAGTGAAATTTTAAGTTCCCCCCCTCGCAAATGGGCATTGTCCCATATTGGAAGAGGAAGAGGTTTTTTATGGGTATATAAGCAATTGCTCTTCTTCTAGCTCTTAAAGAGTTGAGAAGAAGGCAAGCCTCGCGCCGTCGTCGTCGTCGCTCGCTCGGCTCGGCTTCGGCTTCGGCTTCGGCTTCGGCTACGGCTACGGCTTCGGCTTCGGCTTCGGCTTCGGATTCGGCTTCGAATTCGGATTCGGATTTGGTCAAATGATCGATTGATTGATTAACTTTTTGGACCAAATTTATTTGTTAATAGTAAAATATTAACAGAAATGTTATTAAATATTTGTTTTAATAAAAAAATATTAATATTAAATATTAATATTAAATCCAATCCGTTTTTCTTTTCCTCTTCAATTTTCCCTCTTTATTTTCCCTCTTTATTATTGAGCAAATGGCCATTTATGTAATGGCATTTATGCTGTGGGCGTTTTGCATAAACAGCCATTCTGAAGAGTTGCACCTCTTCAGATTTCAGCCTAACTTTGGCTATAAATACAACACTATTCTGCTCAGAATTTCACTACGATTTTCTGAGTTTCTTCTCCTTCTTCTGCATATTTTTAGCATCAAACAAAGCAAAAAGTAAGTGTGATTTGCTACCGAACTTTGTGTTCGCTGAAACACTGGGGTTTGAAGTACCACTACACCAGTGTGTAATTCGTTCTATCCTGGGAGGAAATAATCCATAACCTTGGGTACTAGGAGGGGATTAAATTCCTTAAGGAAACACTGTGAATTCAGTGGGCTCGAATTGGTTTTATGTCATTTCTGTTTATGTTCATTTCTGTTTATACTCATTTATATTTCCAGAATTATTTTACAAATGCAGTCTACTAACAAGCTTAAGGAATTTAATTTGATTTCTGTATTTGTACTTACTGTTTCTGGAAGAGTAAAACCTTTACTCTATTAAAATCTACGTGATTTTAACGTTTGTGTCATTCTTTTACAGAAATGACTAATGAAAATGAGAACCAAGCTGTTCCAATGGTGACTGCCAATGCCTCAACAAGTCGAACGACACCGGCAGCATTGGCACCGGCGGAGAAACCCGGAAATTTTCCGGGATTGATTTCAAGCGCTGGCAGCAAAAGATGTTCTTCTATTTGACTACTCTAAGTCTCCAGAAGTTCATCAAGGAAGATGTTCCTGTGCTGTCCGATGAAACTCCAGAAACTGAACGCTTTCTCGTGATTGAGGCGTGGAAGCATTCAGATTTTTTGTGCAAGAATTATATTCTAAGCGGGCTGGAGGATGCTTTGTATAATGTCTACAGTGGCGTGGAAACGTCAAAGGAACTGGGGACTGCGCTTGAAAAGAAATACAAAACCGAAGATGCCGGGTTAAAAAAGTTTGTTGCTGCAAAGTTTTTGGACTACAAAATGGTAGATAGCAAGTCTGTTATTACTCAAGTCCAGGAATTGCAAGTGATTATTCACGATCTCCTTGCTGAAGGTATAACTCAAATTAATATTGATGTTTAAAGTAATGATCTTAGTATTTTTACTAACAGAAATTTCATTGAAGGTCTTGTCATTAATGAAGCATTTTAAGTAGCAGCAATGATTGAGAAGTTGCCTCCTTTGTGGAAGGACTTCAAAAATTACTTGAAACACAAACGCAAGGAGATGTCCCTTGAAGATCTCATTGTTTGGTTGAGAATCGAAAAGGAAAACAAAGCTGCTGAAAAGAGAGGCCGTGGAAACTCAACAATAATGGGAGCAAATATTGTTGAAGAGAAAAAAAAGAGGAAGAAGGCTTCTGGACCGAAATACAACCAAAGCAAGAAGCGGTTCAGTGGAAACTGCTACAACTGTGGAAAAACTGGACACAAATCTACGGAATGTCGTGCTCCAAAGAAAGACAAGAAGAAGGGTCAAGCAAACATGGTTGAAAAGCGTGATGATGTTAATGATTTATGTGTCATGCTTTCCGAATGCAACTTGGTGGGCAATCCTAAAGAGTGGTGGATTGATTCTGGAGCCACTCGCCATGTTTGTGCTGTTAGAGAAGCTTTTGCTTCTTATGCTCCTGTTGGACCCGATGAGACGATTTCTATGGGAAATGCTTCAAAGGCGAAGATTGAAGGATGTGGGAAGATATTTCTCAAAATGACTTCCGGCAAAGTGGTGACTTTGAACAACGTCCTTCATGTTCCCGAGATTAGGAAGAATTTAGTCTCTACTGGACTTCTTGTTAAGAATGGTTTTAAATGTGTTTTTGTTTCCGATAAGGTTGTAATAAGTAAGAATGAAATGTTTGTAGGAAAAGGTTACCTCACTGAGGGCCTTTTCAAGCTGAATGTAATGGTTGTTGAAGATAATAATAAAATTTCAGTTTCGTCTTACTTACTTGAGTCAAATGAATTATGGCATATACGCTTGGGTCATGTCAATTATAAAACCTTACGGAAAATGATTAATTTGGAAGTATTGCCCAAGTTTGAATGTGACAAATCAAAATGTCAAGTATGTGTGGAATCAAAGTATGTTAAACATCCTTATAAGCCGGTTGAAAGGAATTCAAATCCTTTAGACTTAATTCACACAGATATTTGTGACATGAAGTCAATACCATCTCGCGGTGGAAAAAAGTATTTCATAACTTTTATTGACGATAGTACTCGATATTGCTATGTTTACTTACTTAATAGTAAAGATGAAGCAATAGACGCATTCAAGCAATACAAAAATGAAGTTGAAACGCAACTTAATAAGAAAATCAAAATGATAAGAAGTAATAGGGGTGGTGAATATGAATCTCCTTTTGAACAAATATGTTTAGAATATGGAATTATTCATCAAACAACAGCCCCTTACACGCCCCAATCCAATGGGATTGCAGAAAGAAAGAATCGTTCATTAAAGGAGATGATGAACGCATTATTGATAAGTTCTGGTTTGCCACAGAACTTGTGGGGAGAAGCCATTCTTACGGCTAGCCGAATACTAAATCGAGTACCCCATAGCAAAACACAATCCATTCCATATGAAAAATGGAAAGGAAGGAAGCCCAACTTGAATTATTTTAAAGTGTGGGGGTGTTTGGCAAAAGTGCAAGTTCCTAAACCCAAAAGGGTAAAAATAGGACCGAAAACCGTTGATTGTGTTTTCATAGGATATGCGACTAATAGTAAAGCATATCGATTTCTGGTTCATAAATCAGAAAATCCCGACATTCATAATAATACGGTTATAGAATCAGATAATGCTGAGTTCTTTGAAAATATATATCCGTATAAAAAGGAATGTGAGTCGATTGGTGAAGGATCTAAACGACCTCGGGAAGAAACAAAAGAAAGTACACTTAACCAAGAGGATCCAAGACGTAGTAAACGTCAAAGAACGTCTACTTCATTTGAACCAGATTTTGTGACTTTCTTATTGGAAAATGAGCCTCAAACATTTAAAGAAGCTATGTCTTCTTCGGAATCATTGTTATGGAAAGAGGCAGTCAATAGTGAAATAGAATCCATACTAAACAACCATACATGGGAATTGGTTGATCTTCCTCCTGGAAATAAACCGTTGGGATCTAAATGGATCTTTAAGAGGAAAATGAAAG
>NW_017680319.1:11565-13906 GCF_001879085.1 Nicotiana attenuata | reverse complement strand
TAACTATGCTTGAATTGTAAACAATTGGAATAAAGGTCTAAGGTAATGGTTTCTCCTGTTGTTGATTTCCTTAGTTGTATGTTTCTTATAGCGTTGACTTAGTTGCCTCTATCAATCATGAACTCTCCAGCTATCATAAATCTCTCTCAAGCAATTATGATAAATTACTAGACGCACTCTCTCAAGCTACGCTAGCTAGATTCGCATTACAGTTCACTTAGATCGCACCCGATGTATCGTTATCTCTAATCCAACCTCTAAACCCTCGGTTATGACTCTCGCCTATACTCCGGGAGTGATGTTGTTCAAACAACTACCTAAATATGCACTATCTCTCAAGCAGATACATAATAAATAGGAACGGCTAATTGAGGATCCTTTCAATTAACCACAATCAAAACGTAGTTGAACAAATAGAGATAAACAACCAATGCAAAACTATATTAATATAACAACCAAGTCATCCCCATCGGTTTTCACCAAAACCTTAGATTAAAGTATTTAGCTACTCATAACAAAGTAAGAGAAAACAACTAAATTATTCATAATGGAAGAATTTCAAGAAAAAATAGAAGAGATAAAGAACTATGATGTTTTTGGGTGATCTCTCACACTTGTTCCTCCTCCAAAAGTAATCTACCAACAAGCCTTCCTCTCTTGGGCGAGCTTATACAGCTTATAAGGGTTTTACAAAAGTTTCCCCGAATTGACACTTTGGTCCCCAAATTTTCAGGTTCGTGAACAGTTCACCGCGGCCGCGGCGTGGACCGCGGTCGACCGCGGTGAACACTGCCCAGTATATTTTTTTGTGTTTTGTCTCCGCGGTCCACCGCGGTCGTATTGGACTTTTGTCCAGTCATTTTCTTTTGCTCCTTTGTGTTCGAGTACTTCTTGAGTGGGTGTTTTCTTCACATTATTGCCTCCAAACACTTCACGTTGCTTCCTCACATATAATATTCCCTGCGAAACCAAATAACACTATTTAAAGCATTTTGTTGGCAATATATCTTATAAAACAACAACAAAGCATGAGCAATTAAGGTGTAAATATCAACTATATAGCCTACTATCAACACCCCACACTTAAATTATTGCTAGTCCTCGAGCAATTCACCACACTCCATCAAAAATTCCTTCCCTAAGCTTTTCCCTCAATGACTCACACCATGAACATTTTACAAAAGTTACACCTAGTAGTGAGCAAACTTTACCTCAAGAATCAAATCTTTCGTACCACGTAACATTTGCACTTACTCAAACCACTCTTATACAAGAGTCAAGACGTACCTTTCCTTTGTGAATCACATGCCCTCACATCACACGAGAGAGTAGTTCCATATAATGATAGTGATAACAACTAGGAACTAAAATAGACAGAATTCGCTCACTCTCAAAAAGAACATTCACATGCCACAAAGATGCACCATAGGCTTGCCCATAGTATAGTACTCGACTAATCGAGCCCCACTCAGTCTAAGATCAATAGGACTTTATTTGGTTGCAATGTAGGCTAAGGGACGGGTAGGATATATTTGGATATAGTGACTAACCTCCCTAAGCACTTTTAATACAATTACATTAACATTCAAGACCATATTTCTGTCAACCAAACATTCCACCACTTCTTCTTTTATTCTCAACAACCCCATCCAGTAGGTGCAATTATAACAAACCATCGTTCATCAACCATTATCTTTATTTATAACCTTTTTTTTTCGTGGTGTTTCTTCTTTTATGCTTCAACATTCTGCACCTTTTCTCTATTTCAATGGTTCCACTCAAAAAACCAAACCACCACCCCACACTTTTGCTTTCGCATATTTCCACTACCATTCTAGTGCTTAGTGGGAAGTAAAAGGGTTCAAACAGCAGGCTATTCAAACAATTGGGTAAAGTACGCAATGTGGTTGCCAAAGAAACAGGCTTATAGGCTCAATGGGTTTAACTAAGATGTAATGCATTTAGGTGGCTACTTTATATGTCTGGCTCAACAAAAAAACGCCTATATCACTTCTAAAACTGAATGAAACTACTATTTCGCTTTGCAAACACACAGAGCAAGTTCTAGGCATCAAATGTGAAGCATGGAATACAGTAAAACTCACTCACACATGGCACATGACTCACTCCAGATTAGTCTATCAAGACATTCTCTTTTGAGTGTTCAAGTTGGATACAAACATACAATTTTAAGGCACTTAAACAAGATTCAACCCTTGAAGCTAAGCGTTACACTCTAGTGTCTATCGTGTTCAGGTGTAGAAACGCTATGGGTTTTTCCTTTGATTTTAACTCGTAGCCCATTAATCCTAATCTAAAACTAAAAAGAACAAAAACAAAA
>NW_017680319.1:6866-7609 GCF_001879085.1 Nicotiana attenuata | reverse complement strand
GCAAGCCCGACCATTTACTCTCTCAACCCGAGCACAAAGCTCAAACCAATTAATCAGATACTTAAAATCAAATATTAATACTCATAGTTGAAATACTCAATTAAAACAATACGAAATACTGACATAAACTGTAACTCCCAAAGAACTGGGGTCATGAGTCTAGAGCCTCTAACTAATACAGAGTCAAGAATCCTCAAAATAAGTATGTTCTAAAGTACGGAAATAATAAAGGGATAAGGGAGGAGTCGGGTCCTGCGGACGTCATAGCAGCTACCTCGACCACTCCTGGAACTCTGGAAACCAGCGGCTAGCTCAACTAAGCTCCCAAAGTACCTGAATCTGCACACAAGGTGCAGGGAGTAGGGGGTGAGTACTACCACTCAGTGAGTAATAAGCATATAAAATGACTGAAGATAAGAAATCCACGAAATGCCACAAAGTAAAGCTAAAACTAACAGTCCAACACCTAACTACGAACCAACAGCAAAACAACTTCAAATATATCAGTCAAGTATAATGTAAGGATGCAATGCAATGCACATGACCGCTACGGCGCGTAGCCCGATCCATTTAACGTCGACGGCGCTCACTGGGGGTGTGTACAGACTCCGGAGGGGCTCCTTCAGCCCAAGCGCAATATAATCATACCATTCGCTGCGGCGTGCAGCCCGATCCATACTCAGTCCACAATATGCATATGAGTCACGTAACAGATTTCAATAAATTTCCCAAATTTTCCAAAT
>NW_017680319.1:0-6483 GCF_001879085.1 Nicotiana attenuata | reverse complement strand
AAAACCCTCTTCAAATTGCTCAAAAAGCTCTCTTGGCGGAGTAAAAATATTTTCTTATCTTCTGAAATTCGCGAACACTGATTCATTAAAACCCTTCAGAAATTTTCGCTTCTGCGGTCCCGTAACCGCTTATGCGGGACCGCTTCTGTGGCCATATGACCGCTTATGCGGTTTTTCATTAAATCCTTGGCCTTCCGCTTTTGCGTCCAACCATCCGCTTCTGCGGATCTCACCATTCCGCTTCTGCGGCCTCATTTTCGCCTATGCGGACCCGCTGAAGCGATACCCCGTCCGCTTTTGCGGAATTACCCCGGTCCCTCATGGACCGCTTATGCAATCTCTTAGCCGCATCTGCGGAACCGCTTCTGCGGCTCCTTTTCCGCAGATGCGGAAATACCAGAAGCCAGGTGCACCAGACCTGCAACAAACATCAAGATTCTCCGTTTAACCACCCGAAATCACTCCGAGGCCCCCGGGACCTCAACCAATAGCACCAACACACCCCAAGACCTTATTCAAACTTGTTCCAATCATCAAAACACTATCGTTAACATCAAAATCATCGAATTACCATGGATTCAAGCCTAAGTTAAACTAAAACTTCCGAAACTTGCATTTGATCTAAAACCCGACCTAAACACCTCCGAATGATCTGAAACTTTGCACGCATATCCAAAATCACCTAACGGAGCTACTGCAACTCTCGGAATTCCATTCCAACCCTCGGATCAAAATCTCACCTACCATCCGGAATTCACCAAAATCCAACCTTAGCCAATTCAAGCCTAATTCTACACCGGACCTCCAAATTCAATTCCGATTGCGCTCCTAAGTCACAAATCATCCCCCGAAACTAGTCGAATCATCGGAAATCCATTCCGAGCCTTCTAACTCATAAGTCAACATTCGGTTGACTTTTTTCCAAACTAACCTTCTCATAAAGAGATTTATTGTCTCATTTCTAACCGAACTCTAACCGAATTACTTCAAATTCTCCAAACACATATAATGAAACATATAGAAGCATTAAATGGGGAAAACGGGGCGGTAACTCCCGTAACGACGGGTCGGGTCGTTACATCCTCCCTAACTTAAACAAACGCTCGTCCTCGAGCGTATCCAGAGTTGTTCTAGAGGCCAACCAACAGCTGAACAATCTTACCAATCATATACCCGGGGTGATCCCTCGCCACCCTATCTCGCATAGACCCGATAACACAATATAGCCGAACTTCCACAGTCCCTTTAAGCCATAAACCATAGAACCACATTGCACTTTCCGAAAAAAATCATACCCAAGATCAGAAATTCATATCTATACTCAGCGTAAGCCCGAACCAGCTGTAATAACCCATACTTGCACCCTCAGGTGAAAACATATGATATACCGCCTAAACCAAACACTCGGAACTATAACTTCTATTCACAGCAGTTGTCCCCAGCAACCAATTACCGGCAGAGAACCTCTCACTAGCTAAAGCCTTATTCCAACACTCTCATATACTTCCAACGATGAATGAAACACGCTATAAACTGTAATCATCTCTCAGATCAACCATTCATGAAACCACTTCCCTTGACTGATATCACAACAGATTTCCGGGTCAAACCTCGATATTATCTTTCTAATAAGCTGAGATCAAATCTGTCCGTATGCATTAATAAACCCAACGATCACCTCGAATCCAACACCACTCTAGTGATATGATATCTCCATACAAGCCTAAACCACAACCTGCATAATACACGCACCCGTAAGAAACGGTCTGAACGTGCTCAAATCGGGACAAACGGCTCCAACTCCGTCTCGCATCATAGAAATATAACAGCTGAATCTACCTCGAAAGGTCATAGCTCCACGTAGCCTCGCTACGATACGCGATCCTATCCCAACACTGTTACACATGAAGCGCCTCAAGACACTGTGAATCAAAATTCAACAGCCACACACAATTGATGTCTGACACTAACGCAATTCATCACACCCACGGTGAAATAGATAACACACGACACGCAACCTGATAGGCCATACCCAACACTCTATTTTACCGAGCGACACGCAATTACTCTTCCCGCTCGACCTCCACTATGAATCCCCAAATAAAACTGCACCACGTGTGCCCATAACCAGCAATTCATACGCCTCACAGCACAGAAAAAGTAACTCCTAGATCTTCTCAGCTCACTGACAAGTTCAATAACGATCGAATTAACCTGTCCCTCAACAATACAACTTGGGACTAACCAAGCTAACTCAAGCTACATACGTAGCCACGCTGGCCTGCCAACGAACTCAATACTAAGAAGTCTGAAGCTGCTCCTTCCACTACTATAACCCCTGCCAGAGCCGTACAATACGGTGTCCGGCACCAATTAAGTACCGAAATCCACAATCTCACCCGGCGATATGTCCGGCCACAAGAAATACATCCGAACAGTCCCTTAATACTGGAACTGAATCAATGGTAGAAGCCTCTGCACTGGCATCCGCCACGAAGGCCCAATCAAGAACATCAATCATTTCCAGCCATCCGCTGGTCCTTGAAATATAAACCATTCTACTAGAACATAGTCTAATGCACCTTGTCACGCAGCCTGTGGCATTTTCCAACATAGCCCATAATGCAATAGTTCTAAATCTTCCAACACTAAGAGAACCAGTCTGAATTCCAACATCACAACATAGCCTGTACATCAGAACGCCATATAACACACAAATCATCATACCTGATCCGAGTTTCCACCGTGCGAGTACATGCACACATTTGATACTCCTTCATTCCACGACAGATACTCGATATTTACCTGTGCTACCGAGCAAACTCGAATACCACCAGTGGACCCAACAAGAACATGTCGCACTACTGCCGAAATATAATCAGTTTAATCGCATTATCTTCTTCTGAGACATATACTCTCATCAAATCACTCCCACTTAGCAATATCTTTTTCCCCAATCATCCGAAGATCATTTATCTAATCACTTAGGAGGAATCACTACACATCCCATGCTCTGCATGACATACACAGGTCTTGTTCAAATTCTTACAATACTGACACGACGGATGAGACCTGTACACATTCATAACTACTACCGAAACAACAATTCATTAGTTCTATACTCTTGGCAAGAACTATCACCTCATTCTGAGCCAAACAATGGTCTTAACTCTTTAATTTTACTTCATATACTCAGATTGCACTGATCTCAAATTCAATGATCTCGTCTTACCCAGTACGAACTGTTCGGGCAATAAGCCACTCCAGACATAATTATAAGTCGTATATGATGCCCCAATGTGCCAATAGGCTACCAATTCGAATGCAATACAAAAGAAAACGAGCTCTGGAAGGAATTACCAAATCCTACGCACTAATACAGACTTTCCTTGGAAAACAGGTAGCAAGGCATACAAAGATAGCGTATAGAAAACTATACTCGATTTCACACTGTTGCGGCGTGCAACCCGATCCGGATAACATACCCATGGCGGCGTGCCACCCGATCCACACATAGATCTAGCATAAGGAGATACACGTCGAGCCAAATCCGCTCATTATAACAAAATACCGAATATCGGTCATGAGCATGCTAAGTGCATAATATCATCCCTGAGGGATATTTAGCGTTATAAACTACAAAACTCAAGCACAACTGAGGTGCGATATACAGTCTGAATTTCAAGAGCCAAGCTGCTCAAGTAACATCATTCCTACGCGGATTCTCAACACATAAGCAATTTCTCGAGTCATTTCACAAATCACACGGCGTAATGCAACACTACGCGAGATATCTGGCAATGAAGCATCAACCTAACTACTCCTCCATGAGGACCGCATTACAAAAATGCACACATCTGGCCTGATATAGATCCATTATTCACATTAAGTCCATCCACCGACTTCAAGCCGATTCTGCTCACAATGAACCAGTTTGACAACCTTGATACTTGGTTTACATCTTTAATCAGTCAAGTGACTACATGCCACACTTATATAATCTTCCAGTGGGACACACTCCCACAACCCACCGCAACAATATTTGGGGCGTACCTCCAAACCACCGGTCGTACTAACGCTGAAGAGCGATCAAGAATCATTAGCCAGGACGCAAAGCCCTTTTTACAAAACACCGATCTTAGGTGACGCTGAAGACAATACCAATTTACCTTAACAATCGAAACTTCTTTCCTGCTCATCCGAGCTCATGACATCTTTGTCAAAATTTTCCCTTCACTCGTGCCATTCCCGGCCCAATCTCCACGACCAGAGCTGATTCACCAGCATGCATCAAATCAGAACTAACATAGTACATAACCACCAATCCGCTAACCAATAGCAAGCTCCCCAACTTGGCTCGAAGCCATATCACAACACGCTATACTCATAATGCATATGCTCCGTTGATGTCGTAATACCATAGTGAGATTGAACTCGCTCTTTCATAAGCTTGTGGAAACTCAAATCATCTAGAATTTTAACTCTTCTGTATTTTCTTGCATTCACTCACATAACAGTTAAGCCTACCCTCAAAACGACCAAATTTTCACTAAGTCCCAAAAATTTCAGCAGAGTTTCCCTTGTAATTGGGCCTATCCACCTGCCAGAGAATCACCAAAACCATCCTAGCAACACGGCCACAACTTGACAAGCATCACAATGTGTATCAACATAAATCTCAATACTACATGTATTATATTATCAAAATCGATACATGGGCATGGGTTGCACCTATTCGTATCATAACACATAGAAGATACCTTTCGATCCTCCATTATTGGGATATTCAACCGAGTAGGAACATGTTCTCTCCTTAATGTTTTCGACCTTCACGGTGTGTTCCTCGACATAGATTTCGTCATAATACATTTACAGAAGCGATCTTAGCTCCCAGACTTGTCTAACTAGTATAACAAATGGTTTCCCCTCATAAGCCAATTACCCATTAGCTTTACCTTTAGTTCGTGTTTTTGTATACTTTCCACTGTCATACATACTACACAGTACCAACATACTCATTACGTAGCTATCCAGCAGCCATTCCCGCAATTTGGGACAATACTGAACATATAACTTCATAACTCCAGCTCAAAATCAGCACCTTGGTGCTCAAGCCATAAGCAAAGGTCCGGCCTCATGTCCTCCAGACTGGCCCAACATCAACTCACGGAGATTACATATCACCCCCCCCCCCTCGATCGGGGAAGCACAAGCCATCAAGGCACATATAATACTAAGCGCTCACGTGCGCATACAGACGTGTGGAATGAATTTCAAGAGTTATATCTCAAGCTGAATCAAGTACGCACGATAAGAATTCCAAGAATGGGAAGTTTTCCTAAAGGTTCTGCAGCCTCTCGTGGAGAAATACAGGCGTCCCCGTATCGTTCCACGAGACTCTACTAAACCGGCTCATGACTCATGAGGCCTAGTAACCTAGGCTCTGATACCAACTTGTCACGACCCCAAACCCGGTCGTGATGGCGCCCAACACTAATGCTAGGAAAGCCCGACCATTTACTCTTTCAACCCGAGCACAAAGCTCAAAACCAATTAATCAGATGCTTAGAATCAAATATTAATACTCATAGTTGAAATACTCAATTAAAACAATGCGAAATACTGACATAAACTGTAACTCCCAAAGACCTGGGGTCATGAGTCTAGAGCCTCTAACTAATACAGAGTCAAGAATTCTCAAAATAAGTATGTTCTAAAGCACGGAAATAATAAAGGGATAAGAGAGGAGTCGGGTCCTGCGGGCGTCATAGCAGCTACCTCGACCACTCCTGGAACTCTGGAAACCAGCGGCTAGCTCAACTAAGCTCCCGAAGTACCTGAATCTGCACACAAGGTGCAGGGAGTAGGGGGTGAGTACTACTAACTCAGTGAGTAATAAGCATATAAAATGTCTGAAGATAAGAAATCCACGAAATGCCACAAAGTAAAGCTAAAACTAACAGTCCAGCACCTAACTACGAACCAACAGCAAAACAACTTCAAATATATCAGTCAAGTATAATGTAAGGATGCAATGCAATGCACATGACCGCTACGGCGCGTAGCCCGATCCATTTTTACGTCGACGGCGCTCACAGGGGGTGTGTACAGACTCCGGAGGGGCTCCTTCAGCCCAAGCGCAATATAATCATACCATTCGCTGCGGCGTGCAGCCCGATCCATACTCAGTCCACAACATGCATATGAGTCACGTAACAGATTCAATTAATTTCCCAATTTCCAATTTATTAAGAAGAATATACTTTAGATATTTGACTTCAGGAAAAGTGACTTAGCATTTCATAACAGTGATTAAACACAGGACTGAGATCAATGATTATACAAAGCATGCTATCACAATGAAATTCATCCTCTAAGGATGCTACAGATTGGCACAAGGCCCCAAACACGGCAATAAGCCCAGATATATTCAATACAGGGTGCGTATCAGTCGCCAATATAGAAACATTCTTGTTCGGATGG
>NW_017680318.1:11510-13909 GCF_001879085.1 Nicotiana attenuata | reverse complement strand
CACATATGTGGCTATTTAATAAATTCAATAATTTGAGGAATGTGGCTACTGAATCGAAGATGAGGCTGGTCATGCAAATCAGAAGCGGGAAAAATGGAGGCTAGGGCTATTTCGGCAATGCTGGAGCTGGAGGTGAAATTTCGAGGCTATTTTTGCAAATCACATTTAAATCAAGGGCTGACCGTACTGGATAGTGGCTGTTTCTGCAAATTCAACAATGGCCATATTGGGCCAAAAGCTGCGGACTACAATTGTGTCCAAAATTGGACTTTTTCTTTGATTATTTTTGATGCAATTTTGAGTAGAATTTATGTGATATCAATGTTGAGTATACTACTCAATTTTGATAATAGGTCTTATGTAGTATTTTATTTCATTTTCGTACATCCGTTAGGATTTCATGACATTGTGCTTGTTTGTTTATTTTATTTATAAATAAAAACTAACCCTAGGCTATGCCTAGTGGATTGCTTAAAAAAAAAAAAAAACCCTAATCTCTCCAGTGCTTTCATTAACAATATCCATCCTAACCTTGTTAGGGAGATCAGCTAGTAAGTCAACTAATACTTTCACACGTGCACAACTTGGTCTGGTCTTGTTCAGTGTAGCTTGGTCAAGATGTAATGGCTTACCAACTGCAGAAGCTAATGAAAAAAGGCATTCCTTAACAAAATATGTTGGCAACAGATTAGGAAAAGAAATCCATGCCATAACTTTTGGTGTCTCCTCGCCAACCTTGAATTTAGCATCATATATCAACGTTCTAAATTGATATTCATCTCCAAACTTGTCCTTAACATAATGTACTCCCTTTGATGAAAATTCAATGAAGTCCTGCCACAGTGTAAGTCTAATTAAGATATGCCTATCTCGTAAATACCCAATTGTGCATTCACCCTTGATACCACATTGAATAGGAAGGATACGACGTAATTCATTAATCTCCGGCCAACCATATGAGAATTTGCAGACCACTGCATACTGCAAACCTTCGATCACGTTCATGCGTTCGACTTCTGCTTCAGTAAAGCAAACCAAAGGTTGTCCTTGATGCAATGTAGCTCTTCTAAGCGCAATTGGTTCTGTAACCACTGCTCGATCGTGCATGGCAGCGTTGTTTAACGTAGGCTTTACTGCTTTAGCGTAGTTCATGGGTGCTGGTTTATCGCTAGATGGATTTGAAGGTTGGGAATTATTGTTTGGTGTAGTAGAAGGCTGGGCAGACGTTAGAGGAGGCTGACCAGCCGGAAAAGATGGCTGGCCGCCGGCCGGATTGGCCATGGCAGCTGATCGCAGCTTTCTCTCTCTAAATCGCCTTTTCTAGAGAGAAGGCAGAGAAAAATCGCTGGGGTTTAGGGTTTTTGGGTTTAGGGTTTAGGGTGGGGTTTAGGGTTTTTTTTTTTTTTAAGCAATCCACTAGGCATATCCTAGGGTTAGTTTTTATTTATAAATAAAATAAACAAACAAGCACAATGTTATGAAATCCTAACGGATGTACGAAAATGAAATAAGATACTACATAAGACCTATTATCAAAATTGAGTAGTATACTCAACATTGATATCACATAAATTCTACTCAAAATTGCATCAAAAATAATCAAAGAAAAAGTCCAATTTTGGACACAATTGTAGTCCGCAGCTTTTGGCCCAATATGGCCATTGTTGAATTTGCAGAAACAGCCACTATCCAGTACGGTCAGCCCTTGATTTAAATGTGATTTGCAAAAATAGCCTCGAAATTTCACCTCCAGCTCCAGCATTGCCGAAATAGCCCTAGCCTCCATTTTTCCGCTTCTGATTTGCATGACCAGCCTCGTCTTCGATTCAGTAGCCACATTCCTCAAATTATTGAATTTATTAAATAGCCACATATGTGTAAACATATATTGGCTATTCAAACAACTCCATGATACAATACCTCCAACCCAGCCCAATTTTGTAATCCAATTCTGCTCATTGACCAGCCCAACCGTGTCAGTATGTGGGCTCACCAATAAGCCCAGACCATCCATATTTCCCATTTGGATATAGAGCCACCATCCAGCCCAATTTTTAACACCCTGTAATTGCAAACATAGCCTCCTGTCCATCAGTTTTGCAACTGAACGCGTGTATTCCACTATCTGCCTCTTTATTACACATATATTCACATATGTATGTATTTGTCCTTTCATTTCCAAATGCAGCCGACATAGGTAATATCGACCTCCTCTCTCCTCCTTCTCTCTTCTGTGTTCTTCATTTTCGTTCAAATCCAATGGTCTAACAACTTTTCTTACCTGATTAATCTTGTATGTTCCTGGATCCTTGTGCATCGCGTTGGAGAGGTTATGCTGGACTTCCACAATCTCTTGTTTAGCTGCAGCTGTTCTGAAATGCCAAACTTCAGAGTCACCT
>NW_017680318.1:9679-11443 GCF_001879085.1 Nicotiana attenuata | reverse complement strand
TCTCCCTTCCCTTGTAGAATGTTGTAATAGAAAGACCTAGATGTATTTCATTTCTGTACCTCTTGTCCTTAATCCTATTCTCGTCATTTTGCATCATCCAGTTAAAATCACTAACAATAATGATTTTATTGTCTGCAATCTGTACAAGTATAAGCCCCAAAAACTGTGCATGTTTGTCCTTTCTTTTTGTCAGTATTGTCATGTTTGTACAACCAATAATCTTGTATGATATATTGCCATTGATGTTCTCTGCAACCACTCTATATTCTAGATCTAATTTAACTCCGGTGGATTGAGTACGTAGTACTAATACCACCACCTGGAGCCACCTTAAACCATAGATTATAGATATGATTGATATGTTTGTTAGACTTATATGCCTATTATACACTGTGTGTTGATTTTGTGTCTGCTGTTGTTGATGATATTCACATTTTGTCCTTATTGTATTGTTTAGATGTAATTTAAGTCCATTGGAATGAATGCATAGCATTAATACCACCAAATGAACCTCAATTACACCATAAAACAATAACAAAGTCTTAATCTGTAACAAACATTCTCTGATCTTCATGTCCTCCTCCCAAAGGATTTGGACATTGCATGACACCATGTATGTATTTCCTTGACATTTCCCATATGACCTGATTCCCTTTTCCACAGATGCATCATCCATTTGACTTCCTATGATTTGGAACTCCAATGTCTGCAACCTGTGTTTCTGTGTATTCTTCCTTCTTCTTTGTGTGTGACTAAGTGTTATCCTTTGTGAAAGACAACACTTCCCTGATTCTGCCACTCTCTCTTTGAATGCCTTTGGTACTATCCTATATTCTATACTTAAATCTTCCCAAATGGACTGAGTACTGAGTACTAATACCACCATTTTAGGTTTCATTAAAGTATAGAATATAGATAGTTTAACTGTACCTGCAAAAAAGAAAACCAGATTAGTAATAAAAAGTTCACTCATACTCTCCTCTACCCAGATTTGAGTATGAGTGATGCTATAGGCAGCTCCTGATCCTACTTCTCCCCCATCTTCCTTTTCTTCTGCTAACTTCTTGCAACTCTTACTCTCAGAACAGGGCATTGCATCTTATCTTCATTCACCAATCTTCTACCTTGAATATCCAGGTCCCAAAATCCATGACATTCCATATCTCCCTCATCCAAGGCATAATTTGCTAGATGATCTGCTAAGTGATTACCTTCCCTAAATGTATGTGATATTCTGAGATTAAACTCCCCTTTCAATCTCAGTATTTCCTCTATCTGATCAACAATACACCAGGGGGGCTTCCATAATCCCTCAATTATGTTGTTCAACAGTAGTGAATCAGTCTGCAACCAAATCTGACTGAAATTCATGGCTCTACACATTCTCAGGGCCTCCAGAATTGCTACTGCCTCAGCTTCAGTATTTGTACCCTCTCTAATCTCCTTCCCTTGTGCATATTCTAATTCTCCTGCTTCATCTCTTAAGCAAAAACCTATAGAGCTTCTCCCAGGATTACCTCTACATGCTCCATCAGTGTTAACCTTTATCCATCCAGCTTGTGGAAATTCCCATATCACCTTCTCATACTTCAGAGTTGGAGTATAATGCTCCATCATGTACAACAGATTGGACCACCTGTGAGGAACCTTTAAACCTGGTTTCCTTAATTGTACCAAGTGTTGTAAAGTAGTAGAAACCTGATAAATCACCCTACTTACTGACACTGATTCTCCATATTTCAAACTATTTCTTCTTTTCCACAA
>NW_017680318.1:3966-6514 GCF_001879085.1 Nicotiana attenuata | reverse complement strand
AGTATAAGTTCCACATGTGTTTCAGTGTGAAAAAGCTTTAGAGTTAATTGCTGCACCATATTGTAGAGAATTGTCACCTCAAAAACTTCATCTATGAAAGCCCATATTTTGTTTGAAACATTGACCACTGCCTGTGCCAAACCAATTCTATTCCTGTACCTCTCCACTTTGTTAGACTGCTGCATAGGTTCTATAATTCCTATAAATTCAAAGTGATGATGTCTATGCATGAGAATCAGTCTTTCAAAAGCCTGCATGGTATTCACTGACCTAACATTCCATATGATAGCATCCATTAATGATTGAGTGATTTGGACAGTGTTCTTCTTGTTTGAACTCCACCTGCTGGAACAACTGGAGTGTCTTTTGGTTGTTTCTTTCTTCCCTTTGCTGCTGATTTAGCTTGTTCAATATGCCTAGGAGATAAATCCCCTTGTCTGGCCACATTGAGAAAGTTCTGAGCAGTGGATTCCTCATCCATATCCTTTCCTTCAGGCCCAATAGCTGCTACCTCTGCAATTACTTGTACTATGTTGTTCTGCTGCATGGGAATCATTGCCTGTTCATCACTATCCTTGTTGGCTGCTTGGTCTTTGACTTCCTGATTTTCACCCCCTTGCTTCTTTGTGATTTGGACATTACTTATTGTATGTCTCACAGTGACATCAATGTCCTTCTGCTGTTCTGTTCCACCTGGATCTATGCTATCTGGTCCATGTGTTACAGATTTCTCTGCTACAATGTTGTTCTCCTTGTCATTACTGTGTTGCTGATCATTGCCTTTACCTTCTATAATATTTACTCCTTGCCCTTCTGTCCTTTTTATCTCCTTGTTTTTCCCAGTTACACTTTGATCTTCATCCTCTCCTTTGTCTCCACCATCTTCTTCTTCACTTGGCATAATATCAGGGATCATTCCTTCTTCTGTATCTTCTTCATCTTGATCTGACCACATCCTTCCTCCTTTCCAATTTGTTCTTTCCTTGCTTTTGAAAATTTCATATTCTGCATCATCTAGGTTCTCCTTGTCAGTCACTTTTGCAAGTGTCAGGTCCACCCTAGTATCCTGAGATGGAACTTCTTGCACAGATGTATTTGTGAGAACTAAGTTATCTTTAAATGCTCTTTGTACCCATGAGGCAGTTGTTTCCTTGTTCTGGTAATCAGTTCTCCTTATTTCTTGGTGCTTTGGCACTTCCTTGCTCTTGTGTTTGTTGTTGCCTGCTGGTGTTGAACTTCCTGCTGGCTCTGTTACTGGCTTTTTGTTTCCTCCTCTATTTCCTTTTTCATTCCCAGGTGAAGCAGGAATAAAAATAGGTGCTGTAGGATTCAAAGTTCCAGGTTCCTTTGTGTGTACACTTGTATTCTGAACCACCTGCTCTTCTACCAAGGCCAATTGATTGTTTGCATTGTCTTCACTTGTTTCAACTTTTAGTACTGCAAACTTATTGTTTGTCTGCATCTGCTGAGGCATCATGGAGACTTGATTATCCACTGGTATTACTTCCTTCCCATTCTTTTTTCCTTCCCCATTCTGCTTATCTTTAGTTTGATTTCTTTTATCTTTGACCTCTTTCCACTGGGTTCCAACATTGCCAACAACCTTCCCACTTGATAGAATCATCAAAGGGTTGTTAGTCTTACTTTTCTCCTTATCTACACCAGGCTGATTTTTCTCATTCCTATTTACCATAAGCTCAGGATGCACCCTCCAGCATTCCAACAGATCATGCCCTTGTAGCTTGCATTCTTTGCAGTATTTAGGAAGATAATCATATTTGATATTCACCCATTCAGTTCTAATCTCTCCAGTGCTTTCATTAACAATATCCATCCTAACCTTGTTAGGGAGATCAGCTAGTAAGTCAACTAATACTTTCACACGTGCACAACTTGGTCTGGTCTTGTTCAGTGTAGCTTGGTCAAGATGTAATGGCTTACCAACTGCAGAAGCTAATGAAAAAAGGCATTCCTTAACAAAATATGTTGGCAACAGATTAGGAAATGAAATCCATGCCATAACTTTTGGTGTCTCCTCGCCAACCTTGAATTTAGCATCATATATCAACGTTCTAAATTGATATTCATCTCCAAACTTGTCCTTAACATAATGTACTCCCTTTGATGAAAATTCAATGAAGTCCTGCCACAGTGTAAGTCTAATTAAGATATGCCTATCTCGTAAATACCCAATTGTGCATTCACCCTTGATACCACATTGAATAGGAAGGATACGACGTAATTCATTAATCTCCGGCCAACCATATGAGAATTTGCAGACCACTGCATACTGCAAACCTTCGATCACGTTCATGCGTTTCACTTCTGCTTCAGTAAAGCAAACCAAAGGTTGTCCTTGATGCAATGTAGCTCTTCTAAGCGCAATTGGTTAAGTAACTACTGCTCGATCATGCATGGCAGCGTTGTTTAACGTAGGCTTTACTGCTTTAGCGTAGTTCATGGGTGCTGGTTTATCGCTAGATGGATTTGAAGGTTGGGAATTATTGTTTGGTGTAGTAGAAGGCTGGGCAGACGTTAGAGGGGGCTG
>NW_017680318.1:2184-3207 GCF_001879085.1 Nicotiana attenuata | reverse complement strand
AAAGCACCAAGAAATAAGGAGAACTGATTACCAGAACAAGGAAACAACTGCCTCATGGGTACAAAGAGCATTTAAAGATAACTTAGTTCTCACAAATACATCTGTGCAAGAAGTTCCATCTCAGGATACTAGGGTGGACCTGACACTTGCAAAAGTGACTGACAAGGAGAACCTAGATGATGCAGAATATGAAATTTTCAAAAGCAAGGAAAGAACAAATTGGAAAGGAGGAAGGATGTGGTCAGATCAAGATGAAGAAGATACAGAAGAAGGAATGATCCCTGATATTATGCCAAGTGAAGAAGAAGATGGTGGAGACAAAGGAGAGGATGAAGATCAAAGTGTAACTGGGAAAAACAAGGAGATAAAAAGGACAGAAGGGCAAGGAGTAAATATTATAGAAGGTAAAGGCAATGATCAGCAACACAGTAATGACAAGGAGAACAACATTGTAGCAGAGAAATCTGTAACACATGGACCAGATAGAAATAGCATAGATCCAGGTGGAACAGAACAGCAGAAGGACATTGATGTCACTGTGAGACATACAATAAGTAATGTCCAAATCACAAAGAAGCAAGGGGGTGAAAATCAGGAAGTCAAAGACCAAGCAGCCAACAAGGATAGTGATGAACAGGCAATGATTCCCATGCAGCAGAACAACATAGTACAAGTAATTGCAGAGGTAGCAGCTATTGGGCCTGAAGGAAAGGATATGGATGAGGAATCCACTGCTCAGAACTTTCTCAATGTGGCCAGACAAGGGGATTTATCTCCTAGGCATATTGAACAAGCTAAATCAGCAGCAAAGGGAAGAAAGAAACAACCAAAAGACACTCCAGTTGTTCCAGCAGGTGGAGTTCAAACAAGAAGAACACTGTCCAAATCACTCAATCATTAATGGATGCTATCATATGGAATGTTAGGTCAGTGAATACCATGCAGGCTTTTGAAAGACTGATTCTCATGCATAGACATCATCACTTTGAATTTATAGGAATTATAGAACCTATGCAGCAGTCT
>NW_017680318.1:0-1056 GCF_001879085.1 Nicotiana attenuata | reverse complement strand
ATTATGGATCATGTGCCTACACTGATAGATGAGGAACAAAATGAGATGCTGATAGCAAATCCTACTAAAGAAGAAGTTAAGAAGGCAGTTTATGGTTTAAATGGAGATTCTGCAGGTGGACCTGATGGTTTTACTGGAGCCTTCTTCCATACTTGTTGGGATATAGTGGGAGATGATATTTATGCAATGGTTCTGGCTTTCTTCAATGGGCAGCAATTACCTAAAAGTATCACTCACACTAATCTGGTATTATTACCTAAGAAGAAGGAGGTTAATACATTTTCTGATTTGAGGCCTATAAGTTTGAGTAATTTTGTCAACAAGATTTTCTCAAGGGTCATTCATGAAAGGTTGGTGGAACTGTTACCTAATATAATATCTGAAGAACAAGCAGGCTTTGTGAAAGGGAGAAGTATAGTGGAAAATGTTTTGCTAACTCAGGAAATTATTACAGATATTAGGCTGAGGACTAAGGCTGGACCTAATGTTGTGATGAAATTGGACATGACTAAGGCCTATGACAGGCTGTCCTGGCTATTTTAACTAAAATGCTCAGGAAACTAGGATTTTGTGAGAGGTTTATTGGATTGATCTTTGACTTGGTAGGAAACAATTGGTATTCTGTTTTGATAAATGGTCAGTCTCATGGCTTTTTCAAATCAACAAGGGGTGTCAAACAGGGAGATCCACTATCTCCAACATTATTTATTATTGCAGCTGAAGCTCTATCAAGAGGTTTGAATTCCTTGCATCTAAACCTATACTTCTGTGGCTTTGGACTGCCTAAGTGGAGTCCAAAAATTAATCATTTAGCCTATGCTGATGATACTATTATATTTTGTTCATCTGATGCTACATCACTGAGATTGGTAATGGAGATTCTGCAGTTATATGAGGCTGCCTCTGGACAACTGATAAACAGGAACAAATCAGCAGTCTATATGCATCATTTAACAGATATGGAGGTGGTCAGGAAGGTGGAAAGGATAACAGGCATTGCAAGACAAGATTTCCCCTTCATGTATTTGGGGTGTCCCATCTTTTATGCTAGGAGAA
>NW_017680317.1:13652-13911 GCF_001879085.1 Nicotiana attenuata | reverse complement strand
GAAAAACGCTCAACTCAGGGGTTGGAGCCCTAATGTTGGCTAAAGGGAAAACGCTCAACTGAGGGGTTGGAGCCCTAATGTTGGCTAAAAGAGAAATCGCTCAACTCAGGGGTTGGAGCCCTAATATTGGCTAAAGGGAAAAACGCTCAACTCAGGGGTTGGAGCCCTAACGTTGGCTAAAGGGAAAACGCTCAACTCAGGGGTTGGAACCCTAATGTTGGCTAAAAGGAAAAAACGCTCAACTCAGGGGTTGGAGCCC
>NW_017680317.1:5743-8895 GCF_001879085.1 Nicotiana attenuata | reverse complement strand
GCTCAACTCAGGGGTTGGAGCCCTAATGTTGGCTAAAGGGAAAACGCTCAACTCAAGGGTTGGAGCCCTAATGTTGGCTAAAGGAAAAACGCTCAACTGAGGGGTTGGAGCCCTAACGTTGGCTAAAAGGTAAAACGCTCAACTCAGGGATTGGAGCCCCAATGTTGGCAAAAAGGAAAAACGCTCAACTCAGGGGTTGGAGCCCTAATGTTGGCTAGAGGGAAAAACGCTCAACTCAGGTGTTGGAGCCCTAATGTTGGCTAAGAGGAAAAACGCTCAACTCAGGGGTTGGAGCCCTAATGTTGGCTAAAAGGAAAAACGCTCAACTCAGGGGTTGGAGCCCTAATGTTGGCTAAATGGAAAAACGCTCAACTCAGGGGTTTGGAAACCTAATGTTGGCTAAAAGGAAAAACGCTCAACTCAGGGGTTGGAGCCCTAATGTTGGCTAAAGGGAAAAACGCTCAACTCAGGGGTTGGAGCCCTAATGTTGGCTAAAAGGAAAAACGCTCAACTCAGGGGTTGGAGCCCTAATGTTGGCTAAAAGGAAAAACGCTCAACTCAGGGGTTGGAGCCCTAATGTTGGCTAAAAGGAAAAACGCTCAACTCAGGGGTTGGAGCCCTAATGTTGGCTAAAAGGAAAAACGCTCAACTCAGGGGTTGGAGCCCTAATGTTGGCTAAAAGGAAAAACGCTCAACTCAGGGGTTGGAGCCCTAATGTTGGCTAAAAGGAAAAACGCTCAACTCAGGGGTTGGAGCCCTAATGTTGGCTAAAAGGAAAAACGCTCAACTCAGGGGTTGGAGCCCTAATGTTGGCTAAAAGGAAAAACGCTCAACTCAGGGGTTGGAGCCCTAATGTTGGCTAAAAGGAAAAACGCTCAACTCAGGGGTTGGAGCCCTAATGTTGGCTAAAAGGAAAAACGCTCAACTCAGGGGTTGGAGCCCTAATGTTGGCTAAAAGGAAAAACGCTCAACTCAGGGGTTGGAGCCCTAATGTTGGCTAAAAGGAAAAACGCTCAACTCAGGGGTTGGAGCCCTAATGTTGGCTAAAAGGAAAAACGCTCAACTCAGGGGTTGGAGCCCTAATGTTGGCTAAAAGGAAAAACGCTCAACTCAGGGGTTGGAGCCCTAATGTTGGCTAAAAGGAAAAACGCTCAACTCAGGGGTTGGAGCCCTAATGTTGGCTAAAAGGAAAAACGCTCAACTCAGGGGTTGGAGCCCTAATGTTGGCTAAAAGGAAAAACGCTCAACTCAGGGGTTGGAGCCCTAATGTTGGCTAAAAGGAAAAACGCTCAACTCAGGGGTTGGAGCCCTAATGTTGGCTAAAAGGAAAAACGCTCAACTCAGGGGTTGGAGCCCTAATGTTGGCTAAAAGGAAAAACGCTCAACTCAGGGGTTGGAGCCCTAATGTTGGCTAAAAGGAAAAACGCTCAACTCAGGGGTTGGAGCCCTAATGTTGGCTAAAAGGAAAAACGCTCAACTCAGGGGTTGGAGCCCTAATGTTGGCTAAAAGGAAAAACGCTCAACTCAGGGGTTGGAGCCCTAATGTTGGCTAAAAGGAAAAACGCTCAACTCAGGGGTTGGAGCCCTAATGTTGGCTAAAAGGAAAAACGCTCAACTCAGGGGTTGGAGCCCTAATGTTGGCTAAAAGGAAAAACGCTCAACTCAGGGGTTGGAGCCCTAATGTTGGCTAAAAGGAAAAACGCTCAACTCAGGGGTTGGAGCCCTAATGTTGGCTAAAAGGAAAAACGCTCAACTCAGGGGTTGGAGCCCTAATGTTGGCTAAAAGGAAAAACGCTCAACTCAGGGGTTGGAGCCCTAATGTTGGCTAAAAGGAAAAACGCTCAACTCAGGGGTTGGAGCCCTAATGTTGGCTAAAAGGAAAAACGCTCAACTCAGGGGTTGGAGCCCTAATGTTGGCTAAAAGGAAAAACGCTCAACTCAGGGGTTGGAGCCCTAATGTTGGCTAAAAGGAAAAACGCTCAACTCAGGGGTTGGAGCCCTAATGTTGGCTAAAAGGAAAAACGCTCAACTCAGGGGTTGGAGCCCTAATGTTGGCTAAAAGGAAAAACGCTCAACTCAGGGGTTGGAGCCCTAATGTTGGCTAAAAGGAAAAACGCTCAACTCAGGGGTTGGAGCCCTAATGTTGGCTAAAAGGAAAAACGCTCAACTCAGGGGTTGGAGCCCTAATGTTGGCTAAAAGGAAAAACGCTCAACTCAGGGGTTGGAGCCCTAATGTTGGCTAAAAGGAAAAACGCTCAACTCAGGGGTTGGAGCCCTAATGTTGGCTAAAAGGAAAAACGCTCAACTCAGGGGTTGGAGCCCTAATGTTGGCTAAAAGGAAAAACGCTCAACTCAGGGGTTGGAGCCCTAATGTTGGCTAAAAGGAAAAACGCTCAACTCAGGGGTTGGAGCCCTAATGTTGGCTAAAAGGAAAAACGCTCAACTCAGGGGTTGGAGCCCTAATGTTGGCTAAAAGGAAAAACGCTCAACTCAGGGGTTGGAGCCCTAATGTTGGCTAAAAGGAAAAACGCTCAACTCAGGGGTTGGAGCCCTAATGTTGGCTAAAAGGAAAAACGCTCAACTCAGGGGTTGGAGCCCTAATGTTGGCTAAAAGGAAAAACGCTCAACTCAGGGGTTGGAGCCCTAATGTTGGCTAAAAGGAAAAACGCTCAACTCAGGGGTTGGAGCCCTAATGTTGGCTAAAAGGAAAAACGCTCAACTCAGGGGTTGGAGCCCTAATGTTGGCTAAAAGGAAAAACGCTCAACTCAGGGGTTGGAGCCCTAATGTTGGCTAAAAGGAAAAACGCTCAACTCAGGGGTTGGAGCCCTAATGTTGGCTAAAAGGAAAAACGCTCAACTCAGGGGTTGGAGCCCTAATGTTGGCTAAAAGGAAAAACGCTCAACTCAGGGGTTGGAGCCCTAATGTTGGCTAATGGGAAAAACGCTCAACTCAGGGGTTAGAGCCCTAATGTTGGCTAAAGGGAAAACGCTCAACTCAAGGGTTGGAGCCCTAATGTTGGCTAAAGGAAAAACGCTCAACTGAGGGGTTGGAGCCCTAACGTTGGCTAAAAGGTAAAACGCTCAACTCAGGGATTGGAGCCCCAATGTTGGCAAAAAGGAAAAACGCTCAACTCAGGGGTTGGAGCCCTAAT
>NW_017680317.1:0-643 GCF_001879085.1 Nicotiana attenuata | reverse complement strand
AGGAAAAACGCTCAACTCACGGGTTGGAGCCCTAATGTTGGCTAAGAGGAAAAACGCTCAACTCAGGGGTTGGAGCCCTAATGTTGGCTAAAAGGAAAACGCTCAACTATGGGGTTTGGAAACCTAATGTTGGCTAAAAGGAAAAATGCTCAACTCAGGGTTGGAGCCCTAATGTTGGCTAAAGGGAAAAACGCCACACTCAGGGGTTGGAGCTCTAATGTTGGCTAAAAGGAAAAATGCTCAACTCAAGGGTTGGAGCCCTAATGTTGGCTAAAAGGAAAATCGCTCAACTTAGGTGTTGGAGCCCTAATGTTGGCTAAAAGGGAACACGCCCAATTCAGGGGTTGGAGCCCTAATGTTGGCTAAAGGAAAAAACGCTCAAATCAGGGGTTGGACCCCTACTGTTGGCTAAAGGGAAAAATGTTCAACTCAGGGGTTGGAGCCCTAATTTTGGGTAAAAGGAAAAACACTCAACTCAGGGGTTGGGGCCCTAACATTGGCTAAAAGGAAAAACGCTCAACTCACGGGTTGGAGCCCTAATGTTGACTAAAAGGGAAAACGCTCAACTTAGGGGTTGGAGCCCTAATGTTGGCTAAAAGGAAAAACGCTCAACTCAGGGGTTGGAGCCCTAATGTTGGGTAAA
>NW_017680316.1:0-13913 GCF_001879085.1 Nicotiana attenuata | reverse complement strand
TCTGTCAGCAGGTCAGGAACCAGGTTCCACACACTGTTCCTCTCCACAATTGATGCGAGCTCTTCTTGCATAAGCTGTAATTCCTAGTAATGCAATCTTTCAAATGTTTCCTTGATATTATTGGAGCTCTATTTGAGAGAGAAAGGCGAGAAGGCAAGTGAGTTTCTTGTCTTTGATTGGTTTGGAATTCCTCAGCAGCTGAGTTCTTATGTACAACAATTCACAACTCTATTTTCTGGCTTCAGATATTGTGATTGAAGGGACCAGGTTCCCTCTATGTCGGCTGGAGTCTCATCTTTAGTTCAGAGAAATAAGGTCATGTAAAATCTCGGAGTAGTCCATCCACAGCGAAAAAATATGTACTCTTTCCTCCTCTACTTGGCACCCTTCATAGGTCACATAGATTCCCATCATGGAAGGAGATCAACTGGCGCTATGAGATGCCTAATTCCTTTTTGGGCTTGAAAGAGGATCTTGACTCGCTTTCATTTTCACACATGCATCACCACACCTGTGATCCTTGAAGCTTTGACTTGGCAATAAAAAAAAAAAAAAAAAGATGACCACGACCAGGTCCTTTTGACCAATTTATTCAGCAGTGTTGAACACTTGGCATGAACCAGCCTTCCTGCTGACATAGCTCAGCATTATCATCATGACTCAGACAACTAAGATCCCCATTTTTGCAAGGCACTCAAAAGTTAAAAACATAGATGTTTATTGTTATCTTTTTGGCATTAACATCACTTCACCAGTCATACGATTTGTGACTTGTGCAATCTTAGATACAAAATTCCAACTTTGGTTACCCTTGTCAACAGAATTTGGGAATACTCAGCAAGCTAACTTCACCCCTTCACATAGTAGCATTTTCAATAGAGTTGGGAAGGAGATTTTCCCGATCCTTCTAACTCTTAAAGTGTATCCTTCTGCCATTTCATAAGGATACACTCCTCCCTAGCAGGGCCCTTCAGTGAAATGAAAATCAATTTGTACTTCCCGTCATGTGCTTTCGAGCAGATGCTATCCATGTCACTACTATTAACTTTCTCCTTTCACTGTTCCTTAACACAAGAAAATCAAGGGTTAGAACTTATAGGAACCCAAACAAGTTGGTTCCTTGTAAATGAGGAAAGGGTGAAATGAGGGCTCTTTTTTTGGTCAAGCAGGCATTATACGTTTTTTCATGTGAAGGACAGGTTCCCTAGCAAGCAGTACTTTTTCAGCAAAAACTTTGTTTTTTTCTGTTGAAAGAACTGAAATTCTGTCCTTAACAATTTTCTTTAAAGTCCCAGTGTTGCCACAGTGAGTGCAAAGCCCAATTGTCAGGTACAGTCACGTACTGCTATAGGCGTTTGTAGGGAGTCATTTCCCTTTGGGAACCCGCTTCCTTGCCCTGTTTCCCCCATTGTGTGTGTACAAGGAGTGATAGCATCAGAGGACCAGGTCCACTTAAGTGATTTTCAAGATCACTTTTACTCTTTCTAGTTCTTGCCTGCAAGTTTTTTTGTTTTTCTCAAGCTCGGCACACCAAACTAGATTTCACTGATCTTAACTCATTTTCAAAGCTTAAGGTGTGCCTCAACTTGCAACTTCCTTCCCCTTTTGAGTTGTTCACATGACCTATTTTTTCCTCTTAGTTCCTCAATTAATTTCCTTTCAGGTCTACAATACGCCATAGGTATCTCTCTGTGTTCTATTTCTCCTAGTTCTGTGTTAGACATTTTTATCATTAATCGAGACTTATGAATAAGATCAATTAAAACATTTGCCAAAGATATAAGCCTTCTTTTGAGAATAGGATTTCAAATTTCTTTGAACATCCAGAAGGTTTTACCTCTCATCATCCGTCGTCATCTTCCATCATCATAATGCACCATCAAGGCAAAAAATAGAGTTCATACTTCAGCTGCTTCACTTTCCATACCATCATGGAGCTGTCACCTTTCACTATCATCCTTCTCCGATTCACTGAGAGTCTTCCATGCAGCAAGAACCTGTTTAACAAGTTGTTCAGCGGCGTCTTTTCTTTTGAATCTTTTGTCAAAATCTGGTTCCTCTTAGCTGCTTTGTCAGGGTTGTGTTTGTATTGAATCTTGCTTGAGAATAGGGCCAAATCCCTTGATGAAGTGTCCTGGCTTAGTGCACTTTATGACTAGGTCCATAACCTTTTGGCTTGCTGGAGTGACCCTTTTTGGAATGCCTCCATTTCTGCGAACCATTTTTCTGAAACTTTTTTGTTAGGTAGTCATATCAAGCATCCTCACCTGTATTTGTTTGTCCGTCTTGGGGACTAGGTTTCTTCCTCCCTTTTCGGCTCTTTTCTCTCAATTGTCCTTCTTTTTCTCATTTAATAAGTTTCAGATTGCACCAAGTTCATCCATGGTCAGCTTCTGCAAATCTTTTGCTTTAGTGATAGCATTAAACCTTGCTCTCCAAGAACCTGGTAAACACTGAAAGTATCTTCCCGCCAGCTTGTGGTTGAATGATTTCTACCAAGTGAATGAGGCTCATTATTATGGAGGTGAACGGGTATGCATCTTCTTGATGACTCATCTCTTTCTTTTAAAAAAGGTTTTGTACTCAGGCTGTAAGCATATTTTTTGGATTCTTTACCTGAGTAGTTCCCTCGTGAGAACGTTTGAAAGAGCTTCCCAAATTTCCTTGGCAGAATTCACATGCCGAGAATACGATTACACCATCTGGCCAATTACACACACAAGAATCTTCTTCGCCTTAAGTCTTCTTCACAGCTTTCCGGTCAGCATCATTGTATTCTTTTCTTGTTTTGGAACTAGTCCTTTTATATTCCTCTCCGACAGTCTTTTAATAGGGACAAAGGGAACCATCACCAAATCACATCCACAATCTGAGTCCAGCGCATGATGAGTATGATTCTCGTTTTTCCACCAAACCATTGAATCTTGGTGGTCTGTATGTTGATTGTCCTTCCATCGAATTTTGGTGGAGAAGCCATGTAGATCCTTTCTAGGTTTAACCTTTTAGAAAGAACCTGCTTGATACCAATTGATGAAACAGAAGTTCCAGCCAGAAACTGTTATAAGAGAACATCTAACCAGTTTCCCGACAGTAAGCAACGGGCTGTAAAACACAACAGTATAGGGAACTGGGTTCTCTATTGTTTCCAACAGTTAATAGCAGTAAATAAAGAACACGGATAATTTACGTGAAAATCACTCTGCTCAATAGGATTAAAAACGCCACGACCTACCTTGTAGGATTTCAAAACTTCACTAAACTGAGCAACATTTAATTAAACCTATGTGTAACCATAGGAATAACTCTCATAATCCATCCCTAACTTGTAACACTCTATTACGAAAGCCAGTTTGTAATAACCCTATTACAAAGAATTTAAACTATAGGAATTTAACCTCTAATCCCTACTAACTTGTAACACTCTATTACAAAGCCACTTTGTAGTAACTCATATTAAGAAGACTTTACAACTTCGACTAAATCTAGCCAATACACAAACACACAGGGTTTATGATTATACAAAAGATTCCTACAACAATGCTTCTAACTAAAGCTAAGTAGAATTACAAGTAAGAAGTGCTTTAACAAAGGTACAACTCAACTAAGGAACATGTACTAACATCAATAAACATAGAAATTGGTCCTTGGTTTGTTTGTTATTTCGTTCTTAGATGCCTTGAGATCAATTACACAAACTTGAGAGAATGCTTGATATGTTCTTGAAAATGTGCAAGTCGATTTGTTTTTACCTTTTGCTTGATGTTAAATATACTCAATTTGTGACATCACTATGAAATGATGTGAGCAAGTTAGGTAAACTGTTATAGGAACCAGGTGGGTATTCAAAAACAAACTTGATGAGTTTGGAAGCATGTTTTTTAAACTCGACAAGGCGTTGTATGGGTTAAAGCATGCTTCGCTCCCCGTGCTTGGTATGAAATGTTGTCAAAATTCCTTCTAGAAAATGGCTTTACAAGAGGGAAAATTGACAACACTCTTTTTCTGAAGAAACAAGGAAGGAAGGAACCTGCTCATTGTGCAGATCTATGTTGATGACATCATCTTTGGAGCAATAGTTTACTCTCTATGTGAAGAATTTGCAAACTCATAGGAAGTGAGTTAGAAATGAGTATGATGGGGGAACTGAATTTCTTCTTAGATTTACAAGTGAAGAAAACTTCCAAAGGGACAATGATAAGTCAATAGAAGTACATCAAGAAGTTGCTGAAGAGATTTGACATGGAGACATCAAAAATCATCGATACTCCCATCGCCACAGCTACTCGTCTAGACATGGATAAACCTGGTTCCCCTATAAATCAGACCATGTATAGAGGTATTGTAGGGTCACTTCTGTAACTCACGGTAAGCAGACCAAATATTATTTTTAGAGTGGGTCTTTGTGCCGGGTTTCAATCCAATTCAAAGGAATCTCATCTGAAAGCTGCCAGAAGAATCCTAAGATATCTCAAAGGGATGCAGGACCTGGTTCTCTACTATCTCTCAGGAGATAACCTTGACTTAATAGGGTATGCTGATGCTGACTATGCTGGGCTTCTGGCGGATAGGAAAAGCACTTCTAGCATGGCACTTTTACTGGGTTCATGTATGATTTCATGGGGTACAAGAAAAATAAAACTCAGTGGCCCTCTCTACCGCAGAAGCTGAATATGTGGCTGCTGCATCTTGTTGTGCTCAACTGCTATGGATTTAAACAACCGCTGGAAGATTTTGGTGTGTTCTCTGAGTGCATGCCCTTACTATGTGACAATACTAGTGCACTCAACATGACCAAGAATCCAGTTCAACATAAGAAAACAAAGCATATTGATGTGCGACATCACTTTCTCAGAGACAATGTTGAGAAAGGGCACATATGCATGAAGTTCTGCAGCATAGGAGATCAAATTGCAGATATATTAACCAAAGCCCTGAGCAGAGAGCATTTTGAAAGAAATCTCCTAGCACTGGGGTTGATAAAACCCAACTAAGAACCTGGTCCCTCAATGATTGGCTATGAAGGAAATGTACAGGTAAAATTAATTAAAAAGTGTTTTCTGGCAAAGTCTGACTCCTCTCTATACCGTTACACTAGACACGCATGACGATTACAGAGATTGCATGTTAGTCAAAGGATGAGGCTTACATTTGCAAAATCTGTCTGGGAACCTGGTTCCCTTGACGCAGGTTAGTAGTTCCTTTGTACTCACATGCACAATATTTTAAATGACTGGAATGGTGTCACGTCATTAAATTGTTAGTTTCCCTCTTTCCCGCTTTTTGAACCCAAGCGTCTCATCTGAAGCGACCCGGCCACCCAAAATTTATACCCATTCCTAACTGGTTCTCACCCTATTAAATAACTCCTCTCACAGTCACTTTCATAACTGTTCACGTCAAAGAATCCAAAATTCCTCTTTTTCTTATTCAAACCAAAAAAAAAAAGAAATCTCTTCTTCAACCCACTACACTCCACTCTGTATGAAAATCATTTACAAGAACAGGAAGCTAAAGAAAATATGTTGTCAATAGCTGCTGAGGGAACTCTGGTTGGAGGTTATGAGGTTGTATCTAAGTCTCAGGGGGAAGAAGATGGCGCAGAGGACGAGGGTAGGGAACTGGTGCCTGTCGAAACTTTGGCACCTGACAGTACTATTGGGGAACCAATAGAGGAACCTGATCCCTACGCCCATGAGGAGCCCTCTTCTTCCACTTGGGATAAAACCCCTGGTTCTCCATAAGAACCCCAGGTCAGTACTGATCCTACTCCCTTTCCTCATTTCTATGCTGAGCCATTAACAAGTGTGGTTCCTGATATGCGATCTTTGTCTAAAGAGGCGAAGGAGGATAGTGAAGAAGAAGATTATGATACTATGGCTCTGGCAAGCTTTATTAGTGCTAGGAGTAGAAAGGCACCTCCCCAGGGGTCGTCGTCTAAGAGACCCATCACAAGGTTGCAAAATAAGGAAAAACTTGAGTCCGTCTTAAGGAAAAGTAAATAAAAAGGAAAAGAAGAAGAGGAGATTAGTGAAAGATGGAAAGGTTGTCAATGAGAAGGTAGTGGCTCCTGCACTTGTCATGAATGTGGATGATTAGGTAGAAGAGGAACCTGGTCCCTTGGTTCGTAACTCCTCAAAGAAACTTACTATTCCAAAGTCAAAGAGGGAGTCATCTGTGAGTAAAAAGGAGTTGAGGAAGGTTGACGGTGAAAAATATGGTGTGAAAAGGATGAGAAAATGGTTGAGGAGTCCTATGAAAAAGTGGCTGAGGAGTCTGCTGAGAAGATCTCCAGGAAATTTGCCGAAAAAGGCAAGAGTGTACAAAAACCAGTGAAAAGGAAGGCTGATGCCAGTGAGGAACCTGGTTCCTCTAAGAAGACCAAGGTCTGCGACACCCAGGACGCTGGCAAGGAAAAATTGAAAAACCAAAAGGTGATGTGGGGGCGTACATAAGGAAGCTGAAGGCAAGGAATGCCATTCTCGAAGGTCAGCTCAGTCAGGTTTAGGAGGCACCTGGTTCCAGCAGACAAAGGTTGCCCGTCTGACAAGAGAAAATGCCGACCTCAGGAAATAGGTTGAGAACCTGAAGGAGAGACTGCTCAACGAGCAGGTGTGCGCCAATGGTTGAATGGACATCCTTCTTAGAACCCTTGCCTCCTCATCTGGACCTTTCCTCTTCCATTGCTCCTTAAAAATATCCCCTTCCCAAGTGTCAAGTTCTTAGTGTTTATCTTCTAGTTCTGATGATGTTTTATCATTGGTACTTTTGTTTTTGCTGTTTTTATTTTGTGGATGTGTTTGGAAACAATGGAACTGCTCCCTTCTTAATTATCCAAAATTAATGAAAGCTTCCTCCTTTTGCTGTGTATGCCTTGCTCTTATGTTCTGTTTTCAGTCATGTTTGCGTGCACATATGTGGCATGAGTTAACTGAGCTGGACTTCTTTTTGCTTATTGAGTGTTACCGGTCTTTTTATGATGCCAAAAGGGGGAAAAATAATTGAGGGGGAACAAGATGGGGAACAAATTCAGGGGGAATACAGGAAATGCGAATGTCATTCTGTTTCTTAGGGGGAACTTGAATTATAAGTTTGTCATCATCAAAAGGGGGAAAATTGATAGGTTATATGTGTATCCCTGTTATGTTTTGATGATCTAACAAACTTACTATCCAGAATCAGATAAGGAACCCGTTACACATTTTCAAGACCTTAAGAGCAGAAGATTCCAGCTTGGGTTACGGTTCAACTCTTCAGAGTAGAAGGAACAACTAAGGGAACAGGTCCCTACCAGTTCCCGAGGAGACTATACAAGTCAACTGCCCCAGCTATAAAGCTATTGCCTACACATGCTACAATACAGAAATAGTGCAACAGTCAACTTTATGGGGAATGCCCTTTACCTAACTTGCTCACATCATTTAAGTGATGTCACAGATGAGATATTAACATCAAGCAAAAGTAAAACAAATCACTTGCACATTCAAGAACTTATCAAGCATTCTCTCAAGTTTGTGTCTCAAGGGCATCAAGAACGAAGAACAACATAACCAAGGACCAATTCCATGTATTGAAGTTATTACATGTCCTTAGTTGTGTTGTACCTTTGTTAAAGCACTTTACTTGTAATTCCTACTTAGCTTAGTTAGAAGCATTGTGTAGGAAATCTTTGTAAATCATTAACCCTTGTGTTTGTGTATTGGCTAGAGTTAGTCGAGTTGTAACGTCTTTATAATAGAGTTATTACAAAGTGGCTTGTAATAGAGTGTTACAAGTTAGTGAGGGATTAAGAGGTTAATTCCTAGGTTTAAAGTCTTTGTAATAGGGTTATTACAAACTGGCTTGTAATAGAGTGTTACAAGTTAGTGAGGGATTAAGAGGTTGATTCCTAGGTTACAATAGGTTATAATCTAAAGTTGCTCAGTAGTGAAGTTGAAATCCTAAAAGGATAGGTCGTGGTTTTTAATCCCTTGAGCAATGAGTTTTCCACATAAATATCACGTGTTCTTTATTTACTGTCGATTTACTGTGGAGACATATAGAGAACCCGGTTCCCTATACTGTTTGGTTTTACAGTCCGTTGCTTACTGTGGGAACTGGTAGGTTCTCTATACAGTTTGGTGGACTTCTAGTTTCTATCACATTTGGACTTGAGAAAGCCAAATTGGGCAAAATCACTCTAACTACCGAGAGGCATTGAGTGGGTAATTGCGTGTGATTGTTATATTACAACCCCGACCAATCAAACCTTCCCTAGAGTTTACAACCCGTTAGGTAACCACCTAGGTGGAAGTTACGACCCTAGATCTTTTATCAACTTGAAAAACAACAATACCAAAAATATCGTTCTCTTAGATTTTCAATTGCAAACATTAGCATAGTCATTAGAAGTATAAAGAAACAACCAAATATGTGGAAGTGCAATCTTGGGCATATCATACAGTCACACTAGGTGTATACCTAATCCAAAATCTAACTCCCTGTGGATTCGACCCCGACTTGCGTTGGGTTTTTATTATTTCTTCGACCGCCTCACAACCTATATTTGTGGTGTGAGTTTGGGCGACATCAACTTTTGGCGCCGTTGCCGGGGAGTTAAATGGATTTAGCTATATATCTAGGGTTTTGTGTGATTTATCTTCTTTTCTTCTGAGTCACTAACTTTGTTTTTGAATTGATTATAGGTACGAGAATGGATCTCAACAACGAGCCCATCGGGAATGTGCCATTGGGGGAGGAAGTGGACGATGATCAAGGAGTTGAGGTTCTTCCCGAACTTCAAGAAAATAGGTGAGGCCGACCGCCTCATGATAATGCTCCTGTCCCTCCCCCACCTCTACCAGAGCGGTAATGCACCGGGTGTTGCCGAACGAGGGTTATGTGAGTGCTATAGTCCCGCCCCATATTTAGGCCGGCAACTTCCAAATCATCAATGTGATGCTTACACTACTTGAGTAACGGGGATTCTTCACCGGGGCTCCGAGTCAAAATGCTTACAAGCATCTCAAAGGGTTCGTTGATACTTGTTGGGGGATCAAGCAAACCAATGTTTCCGAGGACACACTGCGGTTGAGGCAATTTCCCTTTTCTTTACGGGGAAAGGCATTGGACTGGTTAGAGAGATTGCCCAATCATTCCATCCATACATGGGATGAGTTGGCGGAAAAATTCATTGCCAAATTCTTCTCTTCGGGGCATATGGCTACACTTCGAGATAAGATTCTTGCGTTCAAGCAAGAGCCCAATGAGCCATTGCACGAGATTTAGGAAAGATATCGTACCATGGTTAAAGAGTGTCCGAATAATGATATGAACGAGGCCAAAATCCAAAAAACCTTCTACAGGGGGATCAACACAACAAATCTATGTGTGGTAAATCAACTCGTCGGTTGGAACTTCATGAACACGCCTTATGCCGAAGCTTGTGAAATTTTGGATGAGATGGCGTATACCTCATCGGCATAGCAAAGTATAGCCAATGTTCCTCAAGGTAACCCAAATGTCATTCACCTACACAAGGAACTACATGATCATGGGCAAGCTATTGCCGAGTTGACAACCACAATGAATTAATTGTCCAAAGCTTCAACAAGTTCAAGGGCTGAAACAAGTGAACACGATGGAAGGTATGAATATGATGATGAACACGATATGACAAAAAGGTCAACAAATGCAAAGCCATCCGGAACAATTCATGCAAGATGATAGAGGGTATGACCAAGGTGATTCGTTCAATGAGCAAGAAGAAGAAGTGCAATATGTCAACAATTATCAAGGCCAAAGAAACAATGCTCAAGGACAAAATCAACAACAATGGCTTTCACAAGGAAATCAAGGAAATTGGAACAACCAAGGACACCAAGGAAATTGGAGTGGTGGTAACACTAATCAAGGCAATTGGAATAATCAAGGTAACCAAGGTAATTGGGGAGGCAATAATTAAGGCAATTGGGGTAGCAACAATTAAAGCAATTGGGAAGGCAACAACCAAGGGGGTTGGAACAATAATAACCAAGGGAATCGAGGTCGGGTTTTCAAAGGCCCCCAATGTTTCAACAACCAAGCAACCCACCTCTGTATCCTTCCCAAGGTCCGAGTTCTTCTAACAATGACATGGGCCGAATAGAGAACATGTTTAAACAAATGATGGAGAAGAACGCTGAATCCGATGCTCAATTAGCCTCTCACAACACTTCTATTCGCAATTTGGAAGTTCAATTGGGCCAAATCTCGCAAGCTTTGAACACTCGTCCTAAGGGGGCACTACCTAGTGATACGGTGGCGAACCCGAAGGGTGGGAACAACACGAGACATGATATGGCCGTGACTACAAGAAATGGAAAAGGTGGGGAGGCAACCACCTCAAATCAAAGAAGAATTGTGGATGATGATGTGTTGGTGCAAGAAGATGAGACTCCAAGTAATGTGGTTCCAGCTAATGAAGAAGTGAGAATTGACATTGATGAAAATGTGGAGGAGACACAAGAAGAAGTGAAATTGACATGCCGGAACCGGTAGTGCCAAAGGCTAAGGCACCAATGCCAAAGCCTCCTCCTCCATACCCTCAAAGGCTTGCAAAGAAAAATAGCGAGAAATAATTCAAAAAGTTTATTGACATGATGAAAAGTTTGTATATCAATGTACCATTGATTGAAGCTTTAGAGCAAATGCCGGGCTATGCAAAGTTCATGAAAGACTTGGTGACCAAGAAAAGATCGATGAATTGTCAGACTATCAAGATGACACATCAAGTGAGTGCTACTGTGCACTCATTTTTTTTGAAATTGGATGATCCGGGCACTTTCACAATCCCTTGCACTACAGGGAGCGCCGATTTTGCCAAAGCTCTATGTGATCTAGGGGCGAGTATCAACTTGATGCCCTACTCTGCGTTCAAAACTTTGGGAATTGGGTAACCAAGACCCACCTCCATGAGGTTGCAAATGGCGGATCATACAATGAAGAGGCCATTAGGTATTTGATAGGTTTTCAATATCTTTGCCTTGTGTTTTGATGATCTAAAAAACTTAATGTCAAGAACCAGATAGGGAACTTGATTCACTTGGATTACACTGCATCTAACTGATTCCAGCCAAATGTGAACTTGCTACAGCTTCAAGAGGTAGGAACCCAAACAAGGACTTGATACTCTTATGGGTTCCTCACGGCAGTACAAAGTCAATTGGACACAGCTGGAAATGAAGATTCTGCTGCACTGCACTGTTTCCAGCGCCCACTCATTCTCTGACCAACTAAAGTGCTCACGTCACTTCAAGTGATGTAATCAAGGTGTACCTACAATGAGTTTGTACAAAACACCATTCAGTTGACTCAACTCAAGACAATCTGGGCGGTGTGCACAAGAACCAGATCAGGAACCTGATCCCTTGGTGCTCCCCTGACAGAAGTACAAGCCAACTATAGCTGGAAAGCAATTGCAGAAAGTGACTGCCTGCAACAGTGCAGCAGCCACTTTCCATTTAGATTTGACATCACCATTGAGATTGGACATTACTAAGGATGTCTTGTGTAGTATAAACCTTATGCAAGGTACAAGATTCAGGTTAAACACTTGCAAAATCAAAAAAAAAAGGAAAATATTCTCTCAAGTGTTCAAGAACCTCTCTCAAGAACAAAGCTGCTGCAACCTCAAGGACCTGATCCAAAATTGATAATATCTTAAGTCCTTAGGGTTGTTGAGTCTTTGTTATGTGTTCTTCATTGTAACTCCTATCTAGCTTTCTTAGAAGCATTGATTAGGTTGAGTGTGATAAAGTGGCTTGTGGTGGAAACATCACAAGTTGGTCAAAGCCATTGTAACTGTAGTGTGACAAAGTGGCTTGTGGTGGAAATACCACAAGTTAGTCAAATTCTTTGTAAGTAGGATAGTTATAGAGTGGCTTGTGATGAGAGCATCACAAGTTAGTTGAAGTCTTTGCAATAGAGTTATTGTAAAGTGGCTTGTAATAGGGAGATTGCAAGTTAGTAAAGTTAAAAGCCTACAGGTGTAGGTCGTGGTTTTTTGATCCCCTTGTGTGGGATTTTTCCACGTAAAAATCCACGGCCTTATTTATATTCAGCTTTACTAGCATTCACTGCAGAACCCGATAAAGGACCAGGTACTCTGCTAATTGGTGGACTCACACAAACTTAACACTGTACCAAACTGATAAAGGACCAGATCCCTATACAGTTTGGTTTATCAGTACTTTCAGAGGAAACATATAGAGAACCCGATTCTCTATACAGTCTGGTGGACGCACAGTTTCTAACAAGTGGTATCAGAGCAGGTTCTTCCTATCAGGCTAACACCTAGGAAGGATCCTCATAGCTGCTCCACCAACTCTTGAAAGGAGAAAACCAAAGAAATTAGAGTACCGGGTACTTAAAGCTGCTAACAATGATTCGAGTGAGAAAGACAGTTACATAGCTTACTTAACCAAAAGGTTTCAGAAGATGGTCAGAAGAAATGGAGAAGTGCTAGAAAGGGACAGCTCTAATAGATCAAAGAATAATGATCTTTGTTACAAGTGCGGAAAGGCTGGACACTTCATGAAAAATAGTCCTCTATTGAAGCAAGAATTCTCCAAGAACTCGAAGAGAAAAAGATCAGCCGAATATGACTCAACCTTTGGGTTAATGGCACAACCAAATGATGATGAAGACGATGACAACCAAGAGGTAAATTTCAGGGATGTTCAGAGAAATCTGAAATCCTATTCTCCAAGAAAACTCATGTCTTTAGCTAATGTATTAATCAATGCTTTTCATAGTTTTGTGGAGGATAGGGATTCTTTGACCTTAGAGTTAGCAGAATTTGAACAAACTAGAGTCGACTTAGTGGCTGTAGTTACTGACCATAAGAAAACCATTGAAATTTTCAGAAAAGAAAAGAATGATCTTTTGGCAGAAATTACAGACCTAAGGGAAACAATAGTGAAACCTTGGACTAAGTTAAAACCTGAAAAATCTGAAAAAGGAAAGGAGATAGCCAGTGAGGAACACATTAGGCTTGAAAATAAGTTGAAAGCTGCTAGAACTAGGATATGTGGTGAACTCGAGAAAAATAAGCAGATTCAAGCTGAATTGAAGAGAGTAAAAAGTGATCTTGAGAAATCTCTCAAGTGGACCTGGTCCTCAGATGTTGTCACTGCCATGTACTTCAACAATAGTGGAAATAGGCAGGGAATCGGGTCCAAAAGGAGAAAACTCCTTACAACCCTCACAGCAAGTACGTCACAGTTCCTGATAACTGGCTGTGTACCCACTATGGGAACAATGGGCACTTCAAGGAAAATTGCCAGGCCAGGAATCAATCTGTTGAAAAAGGAAACAAGGTGTTTGCTGAAAAGGTGACTACAAAAGAGGGACCAGGTTCCTCTCACAGAAAACACACATTACCTGCATGGACTAGAAAAGCCCTTATCCATCCCTTTTATCATAACAAGGGACCCAAACTAGTTTGGGTTCCTAAATCTAACCCGTAATTTAGATGTGCAGGGAACAGTGGGAGGAAGCGGGCTGCAATGGACCATGAACAGTGTATGCTCAAAGCACATGACTGGAAGCACCATGGACTCTCTCTCACTGAAAGCCCTGCGAGGAAGGGAATGTATCCTTAGAAAAAGGGGGTACATTCTCGGTGTTGGAAAAGTTGGAAACCCTCCTGAAGTACAGTCTCCTGAGTGTCTCTCAAATCTAAGGGATCAATGTAGAGTTCTTATCAAAAGTGTGCTCAGTTACCAATCTGGTAACTGGCGAAGTGGTCTTAGTAGCCAAAAGACGCTAGAACATCTACGTTGCTAACTTTGAATCTCTACAAGCTAGTGATATGAGATGCTAGAAGTCAGTTGATGATGACACAGAACTTTGGCATAGAAGATTGGGGCATGCAAGCTTCTCACTTCTGTAATAAA
>NW_017680315.1:0-13917 GCF_001879085.1 Nicotiana attenuata | reverse complement strand
CATAGTAAATGATTTAGAGAGACTTTATGCACAGAGTGACCATTTCGATTGACATGCACTAATATGATAGGTGCTAAGGTATGCTCTTATGTTACTAGATAGTTAAAAGGTTTCATGATACTCGCAAGAGAGTAGAGTCACTATTCAAACCATAGAAGCCATATACACCAGTAAGAAAAAGAGTGACTCGAGAGAGATCGCAACACAGGGATGCTTTACATGGAACTTGACACCACATAGGTAAACTTTACGATGGTGCATGCATAGGCACAAGTGAGCAGATGTTGTCCATTTAAATAAAAAGATTCTGTAAGAAATTCATCAGGTATAGTCCCTTGTTGAGAATTTAGGAAAGCAAGTGGGAAGTATTAATCCTAGAGTTATAACTCAATTAAAGGACATAACTATGGAACTCAATTCCACAAGAGGATGTAAATAGGAGAATTTGTAATAGAGGGGATTCACGAATAATGCGTCTCGTTCAAAGAGTAGGTGCATGCAATGTTTTGTGATTCAACATCTTGTTAAGACCATGTTATGAGAACTCTTCAATATGGATGTACATATACAACAAGTAAAAATTTTGTGTTGTTCATATTGATGTACTAAGGAGTGACTTACCTGAAAACTTTAGCTTGATAGGGCAATAGCTTAATCGATACCCCTGGACTCCACATCCCTAACGTACGTTGGTAACATACTGATATACTACATGATCTGGTGGTGCATTGACATTGATAGGGACAAAGGCACTCCCCTTAGCAACAGGTTCTACCAATCCCTCCATGGCTCGATACATTCTCCTAATAAACTCTTGGGCAATCTCCCTCATATTCAATGGCGGGGTCATTCCCTCCTTACTGCTTCAAACTCGTGGATTATAGTTTCAAGATTTCTCATTTTGATAATAAGACATAGTGAGGAAATTTGCTCCCTATCTTGGGTTCTACCGCACGATCTGGAGTATCAAAGAAGGGTGAAATTCCTAGATTTCCGAGTAGCCGCCAACTTATAGATGTGGTCAACAACACACCAATAAGAAGGACACTACTAGACACGGCTCTGAGACATCCTAGGACACTTTAAAACCTTAGGCTCTGATACCATGTTTGTCACGCCCCAAAAAACGTGGAGCGCGACCGACGCTCAACCGAGTAAACCCGACTGAGCAAGCCTGTTAGGTTCATACTACCCAAATTCGTCTTTGAATAAAGAGGAAATGTACACCATTTATCAAATTCTATGAATATATCATTAACGACTTCCATTTCATTTCCATTAGCAACTTCGTTCATAATTTTCAAGATATTATAAGTTTTATACATCTTTGCCAAATATCAATATTTCTATTTTAATTCCAATACCCGACACCACCCACAAACTGTCTACGGAGCCTCTAAATACAACTGATGAGAAATATGAAAATGCTGGCAACAAGGCTCCGGCTATACCTCAATATTCAAGTACATGATGAACAAATGATACCGGACCTCGAAATGAAGTGGGGCTCACCAAGTCGGCTGAAAAGAGGATGCGCCACTAGCTGCGACCAACACTGTCAGTGATGGAACCACCTACATCCATTTAAAGATGTAGTTCCCCCCGCAAAAGGGACGTTAGTACTGTCGAATAGTACTAGTATGAATAGCTAAAAATCCTCTTTCAAAATAGAATGCCAATATAAGAAACGACAACCATGTAAACAACAAGTAACGATCAATGATATCCAAAGGCCAAGTTAAACATAACAATTTTTCAGTATACGAAAGTTCATATGGTTAAAGTGAAACTCGGGATATGGAGACAATACTATTATTGGATAGAAGATATTTAATACCGATTCACCACAATTCACAATACCACTGTTCACAATACCATAGTTCACAATATGCACATCACAACCAACTCCCAATTTCAATCACAATTTCTATGCCAATATATACATATACATATTCCACCATGAATCTTAGCACGGAGTCCGATCTCGGTCCGATCGGCTAAGCCGTCTTATCTGAGACGTGTACCTCAATCACAATTTCATTGTCACTTTCCAGTTTCAATTTCACCACAATACCACCATGTGTGCGGCATGGCGTCCGATCCCGGCCCGATCAGCTAAGCCGTCTTACCAAGATGTTTCCCTTTTCCATTAGACATCTCATTTTAATTTTTATTTCCCATATATCAGTTCATCGGCACTTGGGGCCACAATCATTACATCATACTTGGCACTAGGCCACATTTCATAATTCGAGTTCTTTCCACATATTTCACATCAATATCAATTTCAACAACAAGCCATTCAATTTAATATGTCCAGTACACATGAGAGGAAACATGAATCATGGGCATATAGAGTATTTCAGAAATCATACACCTCATGTTCATTAGCAATGGAACTTTAAACACAAAGGATTCTTCCCAACGGAGGGGACACACCAAACCATAATAGAAACACATATCAAAGTCATAAACAAGCAATTACACCAATTACCCTTGAATTACTCCTTTCCAATCATGACAATATACAAATTCAACATCGGATCACATTGGAGGTACTTATACGGCAAATCATTATCTCGAACAGCCACTTATGGGCATAAATTGAGTACAAAGCCTTTAGGCCACTTTATTTTTGAAGTCAGTTACGGAAAGTAAAGTCAAGGCTCATTTCATAATCTGTTCACATTTTCTCATGTCATAGGCATCACTATGCACAATTATAACTCAAGTTCTCGGCACGTTGGCCACATTCCTTTTCCCAAATTCATTTCGAACATCTTTATAGATTACCAACAACTAGACACAATCAATCAAATACATTTTGTACACATAAGAGCAATTAGGAGTATCAACCATATCGAGTTTTCTCACACAATTTGGCATACTAGCCTTTATTTGAAACATGACTCAAAGCCGTAACGTTTTAATACGCAAATCATACTTAGAATATATATCTTTATTCATAAGTCTCATTTCGGAATAGTCATGTTTATGGGTAATAACCCGGAATATAAGATTTATGAACTTTGAGCCAACCATACTTGAACTTATGAAAGCATTTATGGAATTCGATTCTAAGAGAGGAAGTTTAGCCAACATACCTTGTTTAAGCTTTCCTTAAGTTACTACAACGTTCTAGAAATTCTAGCAATCCCAATCTACTTTGAGACATAACAAAATCGAACACAAATTAGGGAGATATTCATGGTTTCAGCTTATTTGAGTATTTTATCAAACAGTAGTTGTACATCCTGATTTCAAATCTCTTCTAGAAGATTTCCATCATTCCCCAACCCAATCTTTACTTATTTGTGTTCAACAATCTTTCCGCAAACCTAATTCGTACATGCATGTATACATAATACTATTACACCCAAGAATCATACTTCAGTAACCCATCTTATACCCAAAACTCGAAATTAAAGTCTAGTGTATAGAACCTTACCTCTTATTAGATGAAGATCTTGTGATTGGTTTCCTTGATTCTTGAAGATTGATGAAAGATTGATTGGTTATAATGTTAGGCTTCCTCCTTCTCTTTCTAAAATTCTCTCACCTCTCTCTAGATTTAGTATAAAATAGCCCCAAATGAAGCCCCAAAGCTTATTTATCAAAGTGGGTTCGGATATGAAAATTTCCAAAAATGACCCCCGAAGTCAAATATGTGGTGCAATTATGCTATAGCATAATCGATATGTTTTATAATAGACTTGCAGCATAATCATTATGCGATAGCATAATCGACAGCATAATTAATTATGGGACAACATAATCAATATGCGACAGCATAATTTTTGCCCGACTCTGCTTCACTATGCGACGCGTATGCGGTCCGCAGAGTCATTTTGCGATCGCGAAATTGATCGCAAATCCAGCCTTTGGTAATTTTTTCTTAAATTTGTGTAGGAATGTCCAAATGAAAATTGAAGCGTTAGAAACTAGACTCGAAGTCCTTTCATTTGATAGGTTGTTCATCACATAAAACCTTTTATATATTTAGATATGCTCGTCCAAAGTGTGGACTTGTGCAGACTCATTTGGAATTTTATCCTATTATGAAATTTTCCAATTTGACTTATACTTAGGCCTTTCCTTGGACCCCAAATTACTTATTATATGACTTTCTATTTACCAAATCCAATTGATGTTCATCATGTTAATAGCTCGTAAAATATTATAAATAGCCTACCTGGCAGCACGAAATCCTAAATTACTTAGCAAAATTTTCCGGGGCATTACATTCTCCCCCGCTTAGGATCATTCGTCCTTGAATGAGAAGTAGAGTCTGCCCCAAACACTTAACATAATATATCTCTTTTCTTACCTACCTCAGGTCCCTAAATTTTGACTAACTCCCAAATTTTTCCGAAATTTCGGCAGCATCTCCTTTGTATCTAGGCCTATCCACCTGCCAGAGAACCACCAAAACCATTCTAACAACACATCCACAACTCGATAAAGCACCACAACGTGTATATCCATAACATTAATCTTAGCATTACAAGCGCTACATTATCATAATGATACCTGAACACGGACTGCACATTTTTAAATCATAACACCTATAAGGTACCTTTCTAATCAAAACCAATTGTTATACAATCAAGCGAAAATATTTTCATTCCACGACACATTCGGCCTTCAAGGTGGCCTCCTCGACTTACAGGCTTTGCCATAACACATTCACGGAAACAACCCCAACCTCCAAACTTATCTAACAAGGATGACAGCTAGTTACCTCGCATAAGCTAACTATCCATTAACTTTACCTTCAATAATTTTCACCGGAATGATACACAAAGGATCTCCAACTACCGTCTTAGAAATAGACATGTGAAAACACAAAATATATGAGGAACAACTATGGGGATACTTCATACTCCTAGTGCGGCCTAATGTGAAATACACTTATGCAACCTTCATTATCAACTCACATAACATCTTCAGGGGAAAATATTGAGAATAACCTGTTCACCCTCCTAAATTCTTGATCTCTACCCGAACACCCACACTAAACCTTTGATGACCTTCAACGATTACTCCAAGATGTGCTATCATAAATTGACCATAAAATAACCTATCGAATATATGTGACCACACGGTGATGCTTCCCATTTGACATGTTTGGACCTTCAATACCTAATAGATTTAATGCAATGAGGAACAACAGAGTTCAAGATTGGACTGGAATTATCCAGGAATTCATTAATGTGCTGAGCAGAGTATTTCATGAGGTTATATTCTAAGAGACACAAAGATTACTACTAACAATACTGACATGGTTAATCATTATGATGACATCAATTATTAGACAAATGAGGCATAGGGGTAACTAGGACATTGGCAATATGAATCACTAAGGAGGAATATTCAAGTACGTGACCCAGTCGTCTCCTAGAGTGTAGGGACAATCGGTTTATCAAGAATGAGAATACTCTGGCACCTTGAATGCGACATGGGTTTCAAAATACATGAAGTTGAATTACACTCCTAACGTTAACTGACAAAGGAATCTATGCCACAAGCCCACGAGGATGAAAAGAAGTTGAACACTTATGAGATTATCATATTTTAAACAGCTTAACCCTTCCTGATAATTGATCCTATATGAGAGAACTAAAGATACGACAACTTGTCTTCCAAATCAATATGCTCATGATATGTGCAAAACTCTGAAGCCATCTAATCTAAACCTTTCACGAGTGAAACCACATAGCTAGGACATCTTAATATTGGGATGAAATCATGTATTGGTTAGAGGGCTTCTAATGGTTAACATGATGCTCCGGGGAGAAAGACAAATAACACTCCTATCCACCCAGGGAGGTGAATACCAAGGGTAGCAAAACTCCCCGCACATGACAATGACATAGTAAATGATTTAGAGAGACTTTATGCACAGAGTGACCATTTCGATTGACAAGCACTAATATGATAGGTGCTAAGGTATGCTCTTATGTTACTAGATAGTTAAAAGGTTTCATGATACTCGCAAGAGAGTAGAGTCACTATTCAAACCATAGAAGCCATATACACCAGTAAGAAAAAGAGTGACTCGAGAGAGATCGCAACACAGGGATGCTTTACATGGAACTTGACACCACATAGGTAAACTTTACGATGGTGCATGCATAGGCACAAGTGAGCAGATGTTGTCCATTTAAATAAAAAGATTCTGTAAGAAATTCATCAGGTATAGTCCCTTGTTGAGAATTTAGGAAAGCAAGTGGGAAGTATTAATCCTAGAGTTATAACTCAATTAAAGGACATAACTATGGAACTCAATTCCACAAGAGGATGTAAATAGGAGAATTTGTAATAGAGTGGATTCACGAATAATGCGTCTCGTTCAAAGAGTAGGTGCATGCAATGTTTTGTGATTCAACATCTTGTTAAGACCATGTTATGAGAACTCTTCAATATGGATGTACATATACAACAAGTAAAAATTTTGTGTTGTTCATATTGATGTACTAAGGAGTGACTTACCTGGAAACTTTAGCTTGATAGGGCAATAGCTTAATCGATACCCCTGGACTCCACATCCCTAACGTACGTTGGTAACATATGATATACTACATGATCTGGTGGTGCATTGACATTGATAGGGACAAAGGCACTCCCCTTAGCACAGGTTCTACCAATCCCTCCATGGCTCGATACATTCTCCTAATAAACTCTTGGGCAATCTCCCTCATATTCAATGGCGGGTCATTCCCTCCTTACTGCTTCAAACTCGTGGATTATAGTTTCAAGATTTCTCATTTTGATAATAAGACATAGTGAGGAAATTTGCTCCCTATCTTGGGTTCTACCGCACGATCTGGAGTATCAAAGAAGGGTGAAATTCCTAGATTTCCGAGTAGCCCCAACTTATAGATGTGGTCAACAAACACACCAATAAGAAGGACACTACTAGACACGGCTCTGAGACATCCTAGGACACTTTAAAACCTTAGGCTCTGATACCATGTTTGTCACGCCCCAAAAACGTGGAGCGCGACCGCGACGCTCAACTGAGTAAACCCGACTGAGCAAGCCTGTTAGGTTCATACTACCCAAATTGTCTTTGAATAAGAGGAAATGTACACCATTTATCAAATTCTATGAATATATCATTAACGACTTCCATTTCATTTCCATTAGCAACTTCGTTCATAATTTTCAAGATATTATAAGTTTATTACATCTTTGCCAAATATCAATATTCTATTTTAATTCCAATACCCGACACCACCCACAAACTGTCTACGGAGCCTCTAAATACAACTGAAGAGAAATATGAAAATGCCAGCAACAAGGCTCCGGCTATACCTCAATATACAAGTACATGATGAACAAATGATACCGGACCTCGAAATGAAGTGGGGCTCACCAAGTCGGCTGAAAAGAGGATGCGCCACTAGCTGCGACCAACACTGTCAGTGATGGAACCACCTACAATCCATTTAAAGATGTAGTTCCCCCGCAAAAGGGACGTTAGTACTGTCGAATAGTACTAGTATGAATAGCTAAAAATCCTCTTTCAAAATAGAATGCCAATATAAGAAACGACAACCGTAAACAACAAGTAACGATCAATGATATCCAAAGCCAAGTTAAACATAACAATTTTTTCAGTATACGAAAGTTCATATGGTTAAAGTGAAACTCGGATATGGAGACAATACTATTATTGGATAGAAGATATTTAATACCGATTCACCACAATTCACAATACCACTGTTCATACCATAGTTCACAATATGCACATCACAACCAACTCCCAATTTCAATCACAATTTCTATGCCAATATATACATATACATATTCCACATGAATCTTAGCACGGAGTCCGATCTCGGTCCGATTGGCTAAGCCATCTTATCTGAGACGTGTACCTCAATCTAAATTTCATTGTCACTTTCCAGTTTCAATTTCACCCACAATACCACCATGTGTGCGGCATGGCGTCCATCCCGACCCGATCAGCTAAGCCGTCTTACACAGATGTTTCCCTTTTCCATTAGTCATCTCATTTTAATTTTTATTTCCATATATATCAGTTCATCGCCACTTGGGGCCACAATCATTACATCATACTTGGCACTAGGCCACATTTCATAATTCGAGTTCTTTCCACATATTTCACATCAATATCAATTTCAACAACAAGCCATTCAATTTAATATGTCCAGTACACATGAGAGGAAACATGAATCATGGGCATATAGAGTATTTCAGAAATCATACACCTCATGTTCATTAGCAATGGAACTTTAAACACAAAGGATTCTTCCCAACGGAGGGGACACACCAAACCATAATAAGAAACACATATCAAAGTCATAAACAACCAATTACACCAATTACCTTGAATTACTCCTTTCCAATCATGACAATATACAAATTCAACATCGGATCACATTGGAGGTACTTATAGGCAAATCATTATCTCGAACAGCCACTTATGGGCATAAATTGAGTACAAAGCTTTTAGGCACTTTATTTTTGAAGTCAGTTACGGAAAGTAAAGTCAGGCTCATTTCATAATCTGTTCACATTTTCTCATGTCATAGGCATCACTATGCACAATTATAACTCAAGTCTCGGCACGTTGGCCACATCCTTTTCCCAAATTCATTTCGAACATCTTTATAGATTACCAACAACTAGACACAATCAATCAAATACATTTGTACACATAAGAGCAATTAGGAGTATCAACCATATCGAGTTTTTCTCACACAATTTGGCATACTAGCCTTTATTTGAAACATGACTCAAAGCCGTAAACGTTTTAATACGCAAATCATACTTAGAATATATATCTTTATTCATAAGTCTCATTTCGAAATAGTCATGTTTATGGGTAATAACCGGAAATATAAGATTTATGAACTTTGAGCCAACCATACTTGAACTTATGAAAGCATTTATGGAATTCGATTCTAAGAGAGGAAGTTTAGCCAACATACCTTGTTTAAGCTTTCCTTAAGTTACTACAACGTTCTAGAGAAATTCTAGCAATCCCAATCTACTTTGAGACATAACAAATCGAACACAAATTAGGGAGATATTCATGGTTTCAGCTTATTTGAGTATTTTATCAAACAGTAGTTGTACATCCTGATTTCAAAGCTCTTCTAGAAGATTTCCATCATTCCCCAACCCAATCTTTACTTATTTGTGTTCAACAATCTTTCCGCAAACCTAATTCGTACATGCATGTATAATAATACTATACACCAAGAATCATACTTCAGTAACCCATCTTATACCTAAAACTCGAATAAAGTCTAGTGTATAGAACCTTACCTCTTTTAGATGAAGATCTTGTGATTGGTTTCCTTGATTCTTGAAGATTGATGAAGATTGATTGGTTATAATGTTAGGCGTCCTCCTTCTCTTTCTAAAATCTCTCACCTCTCTCTAGATTTAGTATAAAATAGCCCCAAATGAAGCCCCAAACCTTATTTATCAAAGTGGGTTCGGATATGAAAATTTCCAAAAATGACCTCCGAAGTCAAATATGTGGTGCAATTATGCTATAAGCATAATCGTATGTTTATAATAGACTTGCAGCATAATCATTATGCGATAGCATAATCGACAGCATAATTAATTATGGGACAACATAATCAATATGCGACAAGCATAATTTTTGCCCGACTCTGCTTCACTATGCGACGCGTATGCGGTCCGCAGAGTCATTTTGCGATCGCGAAATTGATCGCAAATCCAGCCTTTGTAATTTTTTCTTAAATTTGTGTAGGAATGTCCAAATGAAAATTGAAGGTTAGAAACTAGACTCGAAGTCCTTTCATTTGATAGGTTGTTCATCACATAAAAACCTTTTTATATATTTAGATATGCTCGTCCAAAGTGTGGACTTGTGCAGGGATAGAACATATTTAATACCGATTCACCACAATTCACAATACCACTGTTCACAATACCATAGTTCACAATATGCACATCACAACCAACTCCCAATTTCAATCACAATTTCTATGCCAATATATACATATACATATTCCACCATGAATCTTAGCACGGAGTCCGATCTCGGTCCGATCGGCTAAGCCGTCTTATCTGAGACGTGTACCTCAATCACAATTTCATTGTCACTTTCCAGTTTCAATTTCACCACAATACCACCATGTGTGCGGCATGGCGTCCGATCCCGACCCGATCAGCTAAGCCGTCTTACCAAGATGTTTCCCTTTTCCATTAGTCATCTCATTTTAATTTTTATTTCCCATATATCAGTTCATCGGCACTTGGGGCCACAATCATTACATCATACTTGGCACTAGGCCACATTTTATAATTCGAGTTCTTTCCACATATTTCACATCAATATCAATTTCAACAACAAGCCATTCAATTTAATATGTCCAGTACACATGAGAGGAAACATGAATCATGGGCATATAGAGTATTTCAGAAATCATACACCTCATGTTCATTAGCAATGGAACTTTAAACACAAAGGATTCTTCCCAACGGAGGGGACACACCAAACCATAATAGAAACACATATCAAAGTCATAAACAAGCAATTACACCAATTACCCTTGAATTACTCCTTTCCAATCATGACAATATACAAATTCAACATCGGATCACATTGGAGGTACTTATACGGCAAATCATTATCTCGAACAGCCACTTATGGGCATAAATTGAGTACAAAGCCTTTAGGCCACTTTATTTTTGAAGTCAGTTACGGAAAGTAAAGTCAAGGCTCATTTCATAATCTGTTCACATTTTCTCATGTCATAGGCATCACTATGCACAATTATAACTCAAGTTCTCGGCACGTTGGCCACATTCCTTTTCCCAAATTCATTTCGAACATCTTTATAGATTACCAACAACTAGACACAATCAATCAAATACATTTGGTACACATAAGAGCAATTAGGAGTATCAACCATATCGCGTTTTCTCACACAATTTGGCATACTAGCCTTTATTTGAAACATGTCTCAAAGCCGTAACGTTTTAATACGCAAATCATACTTAGAATATATATCTTTATTCATAAGTCTCATTTCGGAATAGTCATGTTTATGGGTAATAACCCGGAATATAAGATTTATGAACTTTGAGCCAACCATACTTGAACTTATGAAAGCATTTATGGAATTCGATTCTAAGAGAGGAAGTTTAGCCAACATACCTTGTTTAAGCTTTCCTTAAGTTACTACAACGTTCTAGAAATTCTAGCAATCCCAATCTACTTTGAGACATAACAAAATCGAACACAAATTAGGGAGATATTCATGGTTTCAGCTTATTTGAGTATTTTATCAAACAGTAGTTGTACATCCTGATTTCAAAGCTCTTCTAGAAGATTTCCATCATTCCCCAACCCAATCTTTACTTATTTGTGTTCAACAATCTTTCCGCAAACCTAATTCGTACATGCATGTATACATAATACTATTACACCCAAGAATCATACTTCAGTAACCCATCTTATACCCAAAACTCGAAATTAAAGTCTAGTGTATAGAACCTTACCTCTTATTAGATGAAGATCTTGTGATTGGTTTCCTTGATTCTTGAAGATTGATGAAAGATTGATTGGTTATAATGTTAGGCGTCCTCCTTCTCTTTCTAAAATTCTCTCACCTCTCTCTAGATTTAGTATAAAATAGCCCCAAATGAAGCCCCAAACCTTATTTATCAAAGTGGGTTCGGATATGAAAATTTCCAAAAATGACCTCCGAAGTCAAATATGTGGTGCAATTATGCTATAGCATAATCGATATGTTTTATAATAGACTTGCAGCATAATCATTATGCGATAGCATAATCGACAGCATAATTAATTATGGGACAACATAATCAATATGCGACAGCATAATTTTTGCCCGACTCTGCTTCACTATGCGACGCGTATGCGGTCCGCAGAGTCATTTTGCGATCGCGAAATTGATCGCAAATCCAGCCTTTGGTAATTTTTTCTTAAATTTGTGTAGGAATGTCCAAATGAAAATTGAAGCGTTAGAAACTAGACTCGAAGTCCTTTCATTTGATAGGTTGTTCATCACATAAAACCTTTTATATATTTAGATATGCTCGTCCAAAGTGTGGACTTGTGCAGACTCATTTGGAATTTTATCCTATCATGAAATTTTCCAATTTGACTTAGACTTAGGCCATTCCTTGGACCCCAAATTACTTATTATATGACTTATACACCTATTTACCAAATCCAATTGATGTTCATCATGTTAATAGCACGTAAAATATTATAAATAGTCTACCTGGCAGCACGAAATCCTAAATTACTTAGCAAAATTTTCCGGGGCATTACATTCTCCCCCGCTTAGGATCATTCGTCCTTGAATGAGAAGTAGTGTCCGCCCCAAACACTTAACATAATATATCTCTTTTCTTACCTACCTCAGGTCCCTAAATTTGACTAACTCCCAATTTTTTCAGAAATTTCGGCAGCATCTCCTTTGTATCTAGGCCTATCTACCTGCCAGAGAACCACCAAAACCATTCTAACAACACATCCACAACTCGATAAAGCACCACAACGTGTATATCCATAACACTAATCTTAGCATTACAAGCGCTACATTATCATAATGATACCTGAACACGGACTGCACATTTTTAAATCATAACACCTATAAGGTACCTTTCTAATCAAAACCAATTGTTATACAATCAAGCGAAAATATTTTCTTTCCACGACACATTCGGCCTTCAAGGTGGCCTCCTCGACTTATAGGCTTTGCCATAACACATTCACGGAAACAACCCCAACCTCCAAACTTATCTAACAAGGATGACAACTAGTTACCTCGCATAAGCTAACTATCCATTAACTTTACCTTCAATAATTTTCACCGGAATGATACACAAAGGATCTCCAACTACCGTCTTACACATAGACATGTGAAAACACAAAATATATGAGGAACAACTATGGGGATACTTCATACTCCTAGTGCGGCGTAATGTGAAATACACTTATGCAACCTTCATTATCAACTCACATAACATCTTCAGGGGAAAATATTGAGAATAACCTGTTCACCCTCCTAAATTCTAGATCTCTACCCGAACACCCACACTAAACCTTTGATGACCTTCAACGATTACTCCAAGATGTGCTATCATAAATTGACCATAAAATTACCTATCGAATATATGTGACCACACGGTGATGCTTCCCATTTGACATGTTTGGACCTTCAATACCTAATAGATTTAATGCAATGAGGAACAACAGAGTTCAAGATTGGGCTGGAATTATCCAGGAATTCATTAATGTGCTGAGCAGAGTATTTCATGAGGTTATATTCTAAGAGACACGAAGATTACTACTAGCAATGCTGATATGGTTAATCATTATGACGACATCAATTATTAGACAAATGAGGCATAGGGGTAACTAGGACATTGGCAATATGAATCACTAAGGAGGAATATTCAAGTACGTGACCCAGTCGTCTCCTAGAGTGTAGGGACAATCGGTTTATCAAGAATGAGAATACTCTGGCACCTTGAATGCGACATGGGTTTCAAAATACATGAAGTTGAATTACACTCCTAACGTTAACTGACAAAAGGAATCTATGCCACAAGCCCACGAGGATGAAAAGAAGTTGAACACTTATGAGATTATCATATTTTAAACAGCTTAACCCTTCCTGATAATTGATCCTATATGAGAGAAGTAAAGATATGACAACTTGTCTTCCAAATCAATATGCTCATGATATGTGCAAAACTCTGAAGCCATCTAATCTAAACCTTTCACGAGTGAAACCACATAGCTAGGACATCTTAATATTGGGATGAAATCATGTATTGGTTAGAGGGCTTCTAATGGTTAACATGATGCTCCGGGGAGAAAGACAAATAACACTCCTATCCACCCAGGGAGGTGAATACCAAGGGTAG
>NW_017680314.1:9418-13921 GCF_001879085.1 Nicotiana attenuata | reverse complement strand
TTCAATTCTACCCATTTCATTGTTGGAAGAACTAGGACCCTGGGATGGAAAAGGCGGTGGGTTGCTCGGTTGTTAGTACATTGGGGGCCTTTGAAAGCCTTGCCCCTGATTTCCTTGGTTATTGTTACATCCACCCAGGTTGTTGTTGTTTCCACCCCAATTGTTGTTGTTGCCCCAGTTTCCCTGATTGTTCCGATTGTTATTTTGATTTCCCCAATTGTTGTTCCCTTGTTGATTGTTCCAATTATTGTTGCCTTGCTGTTGGTTACCCCAATTGCCCTGGGATCTCCATTGTTGTTGTTGGTTAGAAGAATTGCCTCTTTAGTCTTGGTAATTATTCACATATTTCACCTCTTCGTTCTGCCCATCATAACAATCATCTTGGAATCCACCACAATCATTATCAGATTGATCCGAATTCACTTGGTTCTGTTGGCCTCTTTGTCTTCTATTGTTTACAAGCATGTTGACACCCTCCATGGCACTTACTTGGCGAGGATTCTGAACTTGTTAACTGTGCCTTTGCTAATTGGTTCATTGTTGTTGTAAGTTCTGCTATAGCCTGTCCATGGTCATGTAGTTCTTTGTGCAAATGAGTGACCGTGGGGTCACCCTATGGCACATTAGCTCTACTTTGCCAAGCGGAGGATGTGTGAGCCATCTCGTCAAGAATAGCACAAGCTTTATCATAAGGCAACTTCATGAAATTACCCCCGGCCAATTGATTCACTATGCATTGATTCATTGTATTGATGCCCCGATAGAAGGTCTGTTGTATCATCGCCTTTGTCATATCATTGTTGGGGCATTCCTTCACCATAGTTCTATTTCTCTCCCAAATCTCGTGCAATGGTTCGGTGGGCTCCTGCTGAAGGCTAAGATCTCATCCCGTAGTGTTGCCATGTGTCCCGGTGAGAAAAATTTAGCAATGAACTTATCCGCCAATTCATCCCAAGTAGTGATGGAATGGTTGGGAAGTCGCTCAAGCCAATCCAATGCCTTCCCATTAAGTGAGAATGGTAAAAGCCTCAATCGAAGTGCATCCTCGGACACATTGGTTCGCTTGCTCCCCCAACAGGTATCCACGAACCCCTTGAGATATTTGTAAGCATTTTGAGTGGAAGCGCCCGTGAAGTACCCACGATTCTCCAGCAATGTCAACATCACATTAGTAATTTGGAAATTGCCCGCCCAGATCCGGGGTGGGACAATTGATCTTGCATAGCCTTGGTTTGGGAGCACTCGAGGAACCGCTCTTGGAGGTGGTGGAGGAGGGTCTGGAATATGTTCATTAACATTGGCCTGGCGACCTCTACGCTGTCCTTGAGGTGCAAGAGGCACCTCTTCATCTCCATTGTCATCAACCTCCTCCCCCGCAATCACGATTCCAAGAGGGTCATTAGCATTTAATGCCATTTTGTACCTGAAGTTATGACACACACAAATTAGTAACAAAGAAGGAAAGAAGAACAAAACACAAAACTATTTAGATAGATAGCCAAAACCGTTAGCTCCCCGGCAACGGCGCCAAAAAGTGATCGAGGCCAACCCTGCACTACTATTGAGTAGCGAGAGAGGGATCGAAGCAGCTTTTACCCGATTTAGGATCGGGATCGATTTCCACGGGGAGCTAGATATTGGAGTTGGGTGTCTATCTAAAGTGGAGTTGTTATTTTGCTCCAAATTGCACTTCTACACATTTTTGGTTTTAATTATGATTCTAATTTTTATAAAACTACAATGCTCAATTAAACTAAGATAAGCTAGGAATAAACTATTGCGAGTTGTTCAAATGATTAAAAGGCACTAGGGTAGTGACTTTCGCCTAGATGGTCAATTGACAGATTCTTGAGTCTAAAGCTAGATTGACACATTTGGGGAGTATGATATAACCATTGCTCGATTCTACTTATTCTATACCTCTCGGTAGTTCGAGTGATTTTGCCCGAATTGACTTTCTCAAGACCAATTGGGTATGCAAATTTGCACAAGCAATTAAGGTTCAAGTCGGGTATTACGATCTCTCGGTTTAACCCTTTAATGGGGCTATCAATTCTCTTGAGTACGCCCCAATTCCTTGTTGGACTAATTTTAGAGATTTAGGGTCTCTTTCTCAAGAAGAGCAAAAGTCAACTAAACACAAACTAGTGTTTGCAACCACTAATTTAGCAATAAAACATGAAATTAGCCCAAATATCAAACACACATAGTCAATCAAGCCCTAAAATACAAGACCCATCAATTACCCACACTAGGGTTGAGCCACAACCCTAGCTGATGGGTCTAGCTACTCATAATCAGAGAGAAAAATAAAAAAAAAAGAAGATAAACTCATAATAATTAATTACTAAGAAGAACTTAAAGATTCAATGGTAAAATTAAGCTAAAATTACTCAAAATAGCAAAATAACCCAAGCTACGAGCGCATATCTACGTACAAAACTATCTGCTTACCTAAAAATGGAAAAAGAATCTATTTATACTAGGCTAAAAATCTCGGACAAAAATACCCCTGCGGGGCTAGTGCGGACCGCACAAAATAATGTGCAGCCGCACTAAGGCTCTTGACTTGAATTTCCAGCTCTCTGAACTTGGGCAATGCGGACCGCACAAAGTCTAGTGCGGCCGCGGTGGCTTCTAGTGCGGTCCGCATGAAATGGAGCGCGGACCTCATTGGGCTTCAAACTTGAAATTGGCAACTCTCTGAACTTTCCCTCTGCGGACCGCACTAAATCGAGTGCGTCCGCATTGATCCCAGTGCGGACCGCACAAAATCTCATGCGGCCGCATTGCCTTTGTGCCTGAATAGCAGCCTCTCTGAACCTCACTTGTGCGGACCGCACGGAATGGTGTGCGGCCGCACTGGCCCTGTTCTGCCTGAGTTTTATCTTGTCTTGGTACTTGTGCAAGTTCCACTCCTTTTTGAGCTGATCTTAGACACCTTGTCACCTTGTTGATCAAACCTGCAATCAAGCATAACTTATGAGCCTTTGGGACTATTTTGTACACATTTCTAATCAAAACTTAAGCATGAAGGGGTGTAAAATGCGTCATATTCCCTAGTTATCAACTCCCCCAAACTTAAGCTTTTGCTTGACCTCAAGCAAACAAATATGACCCACCCCTTAAGAGAAAATCCAAGAAAATTCAGCTATCCTAAGGTGACCTCATCTAGCATCAATTGGGACTAACAATTGCCCTCAATACAAATGAATCATTAACAACATTTACTTTTTCAAACACCATGGATTAAGTGCGACACAAGAGTATCAAGAGTTGACTCGACACATCAAAGAACTCTTTCTATTACTTTGGTCATTATGGAACCCAAACTCACACATCCTCAGCTTTCCCTAAGCAAACCTCACCTTTAGAATAGTGGCACTCATAACGAGGTTAATGGAAATTCACTCATCTCTCAAAAACAGAAGTCACAAGTCTGGCTCTAAGTACCATATGTTTGCCCCTTATGTGAGTCACCACTAATGTAAGCTTCATTAAACTAGAGATCATATAGGGCTTTTATGGAGACATAGTGAAGGCTTTTGGTTCCGGGTAGGCAATATTTGGTCTAAGTAGGTTTCATCTTCCCTTAAGCACTTCTTTTGTCTCATTTTGGCACAAATTCACTTGACTTTTTGAGTCTTTTCACTTCTTTCAAGGGGATAGAGAGACACACTGTCACTCTTTCTTATACATTTCAAATCTTTTCTCCTTTCTCAATTTTCCACACCTTTCATTCTTTGCTTTTCTTGAATCCCTTTTATGCATTTCCACATTGAGTATTCTTTTTGTCTTTTTGCTTTTCTTTCTTTTTCATTGCCTTTCCTTTTCTTCATTTTGTATCTTTTTACCACTTTGTTGCAATCCTCGTCTCTCCCCCCAAACTTATACTTTTTCCATGTGCTAAGGAAAGATCGGGTGCCAAGAGAAGGTATCTTTTAGAACGGGTAAAGGCTTGTATCATGGTTCTTGAAGGAAAAAGGTTTAAGGCTCAAAAGGGTTGACTAGGGATTTTATCTTTGGTAGGCTATGGAAGTGTTCAATCTATCATTTGGATCAAGGAGAACCTATAATCATGTCTCAAGTCAAAATTCACGTAGGATTTCGCCTCAACAAACATTCAGTGCAAGTTCTAGACCAATGGCTCGGGACTTGGACTTGCAATGCAATTTCTCACCACACACGCTATGGGATTGCTAAATACACAGAGTTAGGGGCCCACAACGAACTTAGATAAGATTTGAGCACACAATGGTCCCGAAAAACCACTTGATGATTATCGGTCAACACAAGAGTCTTAAGGTCACAACTTTCACCATCCTAAACACAACAATTTATTTTTGACCATGAGATCAAAAATAATGTGCTAGGCCCAAGTGAAGCTTTTCTTGAGGCACCCTTAACCACTAACAACTAAAAACAAAAAGAAAAACGGACTCAAACCCTTAAGAAGGTTGTCACGCCGTCTATCATTGGGAAGAGCCACCCGGTTCACACAAT
>NW_017680314.1:0-8581 GCF_001879085.1 Nicotiana attenuata | reverse complement strand
ATAATATGAAAAATTATGAAAAAATACCAATTATTATAAAAAAGTGATTTTGAAGGCATATATGCAAATTTAAAAAATAGTTTGAGGAAAAATTGGGTATTAAAATCTACCTCTCTTTACCCGGGAAGGATGAAAAAGTTTTCGGGTAAAGAAATGATGGCCAATTTTGACCGAGCGAAACGGTTTGGGAAGATTTAGGCCGCACCCTGGATTCTGAGTTGCCTACATATCCCTGGTTTTACAGGAATCAGGCCGTATGTAGTTCAGGATCCATCAGCGGAGTATACCGATGAAGACCTTTCAAGAACGGACGCAGTATCTAGGGCTGGGTAAGTGGACAGTTTACGGGAATGGTTAGGTTTGATATGGCTGGGGGAACTGGAGCGGGATCGCTCTTACTGGGATAGCCGTTGCTCGCCGGCTTACCTGCAAATAGAAGCAATACAAGCGTATACTGTGCATAAAATTAAACATGATGCAAATTCCCGTTGGACCATGAATGTTGTCTTTGGACAGTTTGGAATGGCGTCCTCAGACCATGATGTCTTGGGCCATAAAGCGTATGATAAAGGATTCGCAGACCATGAAATGATGTTCTCGGGCTATGAGGATGGTGCCTCCGAACCATGACGCCTTTGAATAATGATATGCAAAAGATTGAAAGAGATCCTCAGGCCATGGCATGGTGTTCTCGGGCTATGAAGATGGTGCCTCCGAACGATGACGCCTTTGGATGAGTTGGCGATATTTCAGCCTATGAAGGATGCAATAGTATGATGCGGACAAGACAGAGCTTGGTCTTGCGAATTGAAGGGCATAACTTAGCCCGTAAGAGAAGCGAGATAAATAGTGCTTGGGATAACGCTTAGTTTCGAAGAAAATTGGAGGCAGAGCTTAGCCTCGGAAGGCAGAATGATAGCCTTATGCAAAGATGCGAATGTAGATGGAGGTAGAGCTTAACCTCAGAAGGCAGAATGGTAGCCTTATGCAATGCAGGTGCAAATGGAGACAGTGTTTAGTCTCGGAAGGCAGAATGGTAGCCTTATGCAAGTTGGAAGGCAGAATGGTAGCCTTATGCAACGCAGATGCAGATGGAGGTAGAGCTTAACCTCGGAAGGTAGAATGGTAGCCTTATGCAAGTTGGAAGGCAGAATGTTAGCCTTATGCAATGCAGGTGCAGATGGAGGTAGGGCTTAACCTCGGAAGGCAGAATGGTAGCCTTATGCAAGTTGGAAGGCAGAATGGTAGCCTTATACAATGCAGGTGCAGATGGAGACAACGTTTAGTCTCGGAAGCCAGAATGGTAGCCTTATGCAGATTGGAAGGCAGAATGGTAGCCTTATGCAATGCAGGTGCAGATGGAGGTAGAGCTTAACTTCGGAAGGCAGAATGGTAGCCTTATGCAAATTGGAAGGCAGAATGGTAGCCTTATGCAATAAATAAAATAACAAATGACAGTAGAGTTTTCTTAGCTGATAGTAGATTGCGGCGTTGTGATTACTGGGAGCATTGTGACATATGGGACATCACTGGTGTGTGCTGATAGCAAATGTTGGCAAGTGCAACGGTTTGGAGAGTTGTATTCTTGAACAATGTTTGTTCCATGGGCGTACAGTATGTTTAATGATTTCGCAATCCTAGCGCCTGCATCCAAAGAAAAATCGTGAGTTTTGTAAGGGGGGAGGTTAGTTCGTATCTCCGCTGGCTTTGCTTAACTCATTCGACTTTGATCTGGTGATACCGTCTGTATCGTTGGGATAGCGTTGCTAAACAAAGCAGTTTCAATAATAATCATGCATGATTTTGTAAAAGTATGACATAAGTGTATAATTAAAAATAGCTTTTAGATGAACCGATAACTGTGATGAGGCTCGAGACATTGCAACCTCTCCCGCTACAAAATATTGAGGATCCTCCTCAAAATTCTGCCCCAGTTTGATGGGTTGATGTTTCTGACTGCTGCTCGTGCGGTGATTGGCTGAAATTACTTCAGAATTTTGAGGGTCCTCCTCAAAATTCTGCCCCAGTTTCCAATTGCGGGGGAAATGAAATTTTTATTGAATTGTGACCAAACCCATAGGGCTGCCTACGTATCCCCTCTTAAATGGGAATCAGGTCAGGCGTAGTTCAATTTACATCATATAAGGAAAGCATAAAGATTACACATAGTAACGCTTGACTGCATCTGAATTAATCGGCTTAGGCCAGACTTCTCTGTCCATTTCTGCAAGTATGAGGGCTCCTCCTATCAAAACCCGGTGAACCATGTACGTACCCTGCCAGTTGGGAGAGAACTTCCCTTTGGCTTCATCTTGATGCGGAAAATTTTTCTTTAACACTAGTTGCCCCGGTGTGAACTGTCTTGGCTTAACTCTCTTGTTGAAGGCTCTGGACATTCTGTTCTGGTAGAGTTGACCATGGCAGACTGCATTCATTCTCTTTCCGTTTGTAAGGGATAGTTGCTTATAACGACTTTTTACCCACTCTCGTCATCGAGCTCAATTCTTATATGATCCTTAGGGAAGGAATTTCAACCTCAGCGGGAATGACAGCCTCCGTACCGTAAACCAGCATATAGGGAGTTGCCCCAGTTGATGTGCGGACTGTGGTGCGATACCCCAGTAGAGCAAATGATAGCTTCTCATGCCACTATCTGTGATTCTTTATCATTTTCCTCAATATCTTCTTGATATTCTTGTTGGCGGCTTCTACAGCTCCATTCATCTGAGGCCTGTAGGCTGTGGAATTCTTGTGTTTAATCTTGAAAGTTTTGCACATAGTTTTCATCAAGTCGCTATTGAGGTTGGAGCCATTATCAGTAATGATTGACTCTGGAATTCCGAATCGACAAACAATGCGGTTGCGGACAAAGTCTGCCACGACTTTCTTAGTCACTACTTTGTAAGATGCTGCTTTGACCCATTTGGTTAAATAGTCGATGGCTACTAGGATAAAACTGTGTCCGTTGGAAGCAGCAGGCTCGATTGGTCCAATAACGTCCATTCCCCAAGCGGCGAACGACCACGGTTAGCTTGTTGTGTTGAGCTTGCTTGGAGGTACCTTCATCATGTCTGCATGTATCTGACAGCGGTGGCATTTCCGGACATACTGCATGTAGTCTGTTTCCATAGTCATCCAAAAGTAACCAGCCCGGAGTATCCTCTTTGCTAAGACAAAACCGTTCATATGTGGACCGCAGGTCCCAACATGAATTTCCCCTAGTAGCCTGGATGCTTCCTTTGCGTCGATACACCTTAATAATCCTAAATCGGGAGTCCTCCTATATAGGATTCTTCCGCTGTAAAAGAAGTTGTTGGACAATCTCCGAAGTGTGCGTTTCTGAGTAGGATTAGCAAGCTCCGGGTACTCTCCTTTTGCCAAATATTCCTTGATATCATAAAACCAAGGCTTTCCGTCTACTTCCTCTTCGACATGGGCACGGTAAGCTGGCTGATTATGGATTTTCACTGGAATGGGATCAATGAAATTCTTGTCTGGATGCTATATCATAGATGATAGGGTAGCCAATGCATCGGCGAACTCATTCTGGATTCTGGGAACATGCTGGAATTCCATCTTCGTGAACCTCTTTCTCAATTCCTGTACATGATGTAGATACGGGGGTATCTTGGAGTTCTTGGTTGCCCATTCTTCTCGTACCTGATGTATAAGTAATTCTGAATCTCCAATCACTAGCAACTCTTGAACGTTCATGTCAATGGTCATTTTGAGCCCTAAAATGCAAGCTTCTTTACTCGACCATATTGTTGGTGCAGGGGAACCTGAGTTTGGCAGACACCGGATAATGCTGACCAGTTTATGATATTAGGACTGCTCCTATGCCAACTCCTTTGAAGTTTGCTGATCCATCAAAGAGCATTCTCCAACCGTCATAGGATTCCGCAATGTCTTCTCCTATGAATGATACCTCTTCATCAGGAAAATACGTTTTCAGGGGTTCATATCCTCCATCCACGGGGTTTTCAGCAAGGTGGTCTGCCAGTGCCTGTCCCTTGACCGCTTTCTGAGTTACGTAAACAATGTCGAACTCATTCAACAGGATTTGCCACTTGGCTAGCTTGCCGGTGGGCATGGGCTTCTGAAAGATGTACTTCAAGGGATCCATTCTCGATATGAGATATGTAGTATAGGCACAGAAGTATTGTCTCAGCTTCTGAGCTACCCAAGTCAAAGCACAACAGGTGCGTTCCAATAGAGAATACCGGGCCTCGTACGGGGTGAACTTCTTACTGAGATATAAATGACTTGTTCCTTCCTCCCTATTTCATCATGCTACCCTAGAACGCAGCCGAAAGCCCCATCTAACACTGCAAGGTAGAGTAATAAGGGTCTACCGGGCTCGGGCGCAACTAAGACTGGTGGTGTTGACAGGTACTCGTTGATTCTGTCAAAGGCCTTTTGGCAGTCATCGGTCCATTTGGTGGCGGCTTCCTTCTTTAACATCTTAAAGATTGGCTCACAGATAACTGTAGACTGTGCTATGAATCGGCTGATATAGTTAAGTCTTCCCAAGAAACTCATCACATCCTTCTTTTTCTTTGGCGGTGGTAGTTCTTGAATGGCTTTGACTTTCGATGGATCCAGTTCTATTCCTCGGCGGCTCACAATAAACCCAAGCAATTTCCCGGTGGGAACCCCAAATGTGCACTTTGCGGGGTTTAGTTTCAAGTTGTATCTCCACAGTCTATTGAAGAACCTCCTCAGATCTTCTATGTGGTCAGTGGCCTTCTTGGATTTGATAATAACAACATCCACATATACCTCTATCTCTTAGTGTATCATATCATGGAAGATGGTAGTCATGGCCCTCATGTAGGTGGCCCCTACATTCTTCAGGCCGAATGGCATCATCTTGTAACAGTACACTCCCCACGGCGTAATGAAAGCCGTTTTCTCAGCATCTTCCTCATCCATCTAGATCTGATGATAACCAGCGAAGCAATCTACGAATGACTGTAGCTCATGCTTGGCGCAATTGTCAATCAGGATGTGTATATTTGGTAAAGGGAAGTCGTCTTTTGGACTAGCCCGATTGAGATCCCGGTAGTCGACACAGACTCTGACCTTCCCATCCTTCTTTGGTACTGGCAAAATGTTGGCTAACCATGTCGGGTATTCTACTACCCTGAGAACCTTAGCTTTGATCTGCTTGGTGACTTCTTCCTTGATTTTCAAACTCCTATCAGGCTTGAACTTTCTGAGCATTTGCTTTACTGGTGGACACATTGGATCGGTTGGCAGTTTGTGAGCCACAATGGACGTACTTAGACCAGTCATGTCATCATACGACCAGGCGAATATATCCTCATACTCCTTTAGAAATTCTGTGTATTCTTTCTTCTCCAATGGCGATAGGTGAATGCTGATTCACGTTTCTTTGACGTTTTCTGCATCTCCCAAGTTGACAATTTTGGTCTCGTCCAGGTTCGACTTAGGTCTGTTCTCAAAGTTCTCAACTTCTTTGACAATCTCGTCAGGTATGTCATCTTCCTCTGAATCAATATTCGATTGTTGCGTTGTCTCATTGCATGCAGTGATTGGTTCATCAAGATAAGTAATAGTAATGCTGTATTGGTAAAGTAAGGAGGAAAACGATAGCAATAAATATTAATTCATACAAAAAATCAAAAATTCTTTTGATAAATTGAATAACTATTTTGAACATCGAAGATCTTATTGCGGGAATTGAAAAATGCGAAAAGTAAATCATTTAGTAAATAAAACTGTGAATAATGCTTGTTTTAGCCTTGCTACCCCGAGGCTCGTCGGGCTTTGGTTGTCCCGATGGTCTAATTCTTGAGATGTGCCCTTCTGCTCACAGCCTGTATGGAAGGGCCTTCCTCCCCCTCCTCCTCGAGAATAACACAACAGTCCATATCACTGTCCTCTAGAAACAAGTTCTTCACTGCTGCAAGTGCTTCTTCTTCATTCGACCTATAAATAATGTCGGCCTGTTGGAAGGTTTGTTCCAGATGCGGTATTGGTTGCTCTAGTGGGTAGTAAGGACCGCGCCATGGTGGCGACCAGTTATTGAATTCTTCCCAGGTGTATTCATATCCCAAATCGAAGGTAGTGCCATGTTTCTCTAGTTTTATGGGTTTAGAGATTCCTCGGAGGTTCTTGCCGATCCCTTTGCTAGGTTCGTACCCACTCCAACTCAGTATACTCTCGATTTTGCAATCCCACTATTTGTCTTTGTCGATAGCATTGACCCGCTCAATGTGGTGGTAAGTCTCTCCACCCAGCTTCCTTCTTCCCTCGATCGCTGGTATGGTCTGGCAACTGTATATAGGGTTGCTACCGTCACCGTGAATGATCACTTCCCGGTGATTCCATTCGAACTTTACTGCCTGATGCAGCGTTGATGCTACGGCCCCAGCAGCATGAATCCATGGCCGTCCCAGCAGCAAGTTGTAAGACACTGGTACATCTATCACCAGGAAATCGACCTCGAACCTGGTTGGTCCCATCTGCAAGCATAGAATAATCTCACCGATGGTGGACCTATGAGAACCATCGAAGGCTTTCACATTGATTGCTCTATCCTTTATACATGCAGCCCTTTACCTAACTTCTTGAGGGTTACCATCGGACAAATGTTAAGATTGGAACCTCCATCGATCAGGATTCTGGTGATGAAATAATCTTCGCATTGCACGGTGATGTGCAGTGCTTTGTTGTGCCCCAGCTCTTCAGGTGGCAGCTCGTCCTCATAAAAGGTAATTTTATGGCTTTCCAGCACTTGTCCTACCATATTATCCACTTCCCCTCTAGTGATGTTACTTGGTACGTACGCTTCATTTAGCACCTTTAACAGAGCATTCTTGTGCGTCTCAGAATTTTGCAGCAAAGAGAGAATGGATATTTGTGCTGGCATCTTGTTTAACTGGTCGATGACCAAATATTCCTTCGCCTGTATTTTCCTCCAAAGGTCGTCCGGACCTGTCTCAATGAGGGGCGGCCGATTGGAGGCCTGCTTGCTTGATTCAGCTAGATGTTCAGGGGTATAGACTCTGCCAGTTCTTGTCATACCCTGTGCTGCGATAGTTTCTTCAATCCTGACCTTGCCCTTCCTTCTCGCCTCGGCTGTATAGTCCCAGGGTACAACATTTGTATAGAATGGTGGCATAGTAGACATCGCCACTGGGACCGGCATGGCTATCCTTACTTCGAACGGAACATGTGCCTTGTGTGGCAGGACTGCAACCTCAAACGGTGCGGGTGCATTTGCTGGAGATGCAAATTCAACCTCAATTGGTACCGGTGCCTTTGCGGATGGCGCTGCTTCAAACTCAAGAGATACAGACATATTCACCTCAGCGTCCTCAGATGGTTGGATCTGGACTATGATTGGATTGAGAGTAATTTTCGGTTTCTTCGGGTCATCACCTTCTGCGATCAACCCGATTGATCCCTCGGGATCCCAGTCATCTTCTACTTCAATCATGTGGATACCTCCACCCTTATGGTCTGGCAAAGGGTTGTTCCGGACATTTGGAGCGGGTTCTTTTGCCACAATGATCTTGTTATCAATCAAGGACTGTATCTTGTCTTTCAAGGAGCGACACTCATTGATGGTGTGCCCTTTCATGCCGGAGTGGTATGCACAGGACTTGTTTGGGTTAACCCACTGAGAAGGATTCTCAGGGGTTGCAGCAGGGATGGGGGTGACATAACCAGCAGCTTTGAGCCTCTCATACAGCTGGTCGATGGGTTCAGCGATGGCTGTATATTATTTTGGAGGTCTGCAATCAAAATTAGGTCGGGGTCTAGGGAAATTTTGGCGTGCAGGGGGTGATTGATAATGGGATGGTTGAGCATTATAAGTTTGGTAGACATGAGCGGGTTGGGAGTATCTGGGTGAAGTAGGTTGGTATGTAGGAGGTGGAGCTGACTGATAAGTTGGTGGCGGAGCTTGGTATGAGGGTGCTTGGTAATTTGGGGTTGGCTGATATGNAGGTTGGTATGTAGGAGGTGGAGCTGACTGATAAGTTGGTGGCGGAGCTTGGTACGAGGGTGAGGGTGCTTGGTAATTTGGGGTTGGCTGATATGTGAGTGGAGGTGTTCGGGTAAGCTTGGTATTTAACGGGGAGACTTGGCCTTTGTGCAACCATCACGGCCCCTAGCCCTTTCTGACACACACGACTGTAAGCCTATCGTAGCTTGCAAGGCCTCGAAATTTGTAACCATACCACTTTTAATACATTCTTCAATTCTTTCACCTAATTTGATAATGTCGGAGAACTTGTGGTTCTCAATCATCATTAGCCGTTCATAGTACTGCGGGTCCTGAGCCCGGACAAAGAACTTGTTCATTTGAGTCCTCTTCTAAGGCGGGTTTGACCTTAGCAGCTTTGGACCTCCAGACGAGTAGCATACTCGCCAAACGTCTCCATGGGCTTCGTCTTCAAATTTTGGATATAGAACACGCCTGGTGCGTTCTCTGTATTAAACCTGAATCTGTCCATAAAGTCAGATGCCATTCCCACCCATCTTGACCACTTCTTCGGATCTTGGCTGATGTACCAAGATAATCGCATCTCCTTTCAAACTCCTCATG